>NC_080670.1:7982530-8057530 GCF_030247195.1 Topomyia yanbarensis | reverse complement strand
GCCGGGTGAACTTCGTTTGACAATTCTCGGTGGTTAGTTTACATTGGAGTTACGTGAGTTTGAATGTAACAGATGGACACCAGTGGCACTCGAACTCACGCAACTGACAAAGTAAACAAAGCACCGAGAATTGTCAAACATGAACGTCATTTATCATGAGTTCATTGGTGTGCTCATCTTGTAGAACTCAATTCGGGACAAATGAACCGCCAAGTGTAGATCCCTTCAGAAGATTGAAAAGAAAACTCTCATTAAATATTAAAATTTGTAAATTTGCAACGCTTCGTCAATATTTCCTGGGAAACTTGGCTTAGACAACTGGGAAACTGGACTTGACAACTGAAGGATAATGAATGTTACTTCTCAGTACTGAATTCATAAGAAACAATTATGAACTTTTCACAAAAGAGACAAAATATAATTTTATAGAATCAATAACAGATCTCATATGGGTTTCATGAGAAAAACTTATGAAATTCTTTAACGCATATATTGGAGCGAAATCATAAGACTGTTTTATGAAATACATTATTTGTGCGTCTGTGGAGTGCATGAATAAAGATAAATGAATTCATAAGCCTGTCTATGACATTCGAAAGCGTTCAATGGCATCGTCAGAAGGCTGGTTCATATGCCGATACTTATGAAATCCTCAGATGCTTTTTGCTCAGTGTACGGTGACGAAAATTGTCCACCGATGAAACCCAACTTGGTCGTTTAATTAATCTGTCGACCTCGAAGCACCCGTTTTCGTCGGTCGACTCTGAAATTTATGAAATGTCAAATTTTCTATGGGGAAGGTATGTTAGGACCACTAGTACTTAAATCCAATAAAACACCAAGAATATTTTGAAAGAGTACTTAAAAGAATGTGAAACTACATAGAAATAGAAAGTACATTAAATCAAAAACATGCCAAAAATAACGACAAGGAAGCATGCATGCATAAGAAAAACCGGATTTTTTAGATGCTCCATAAAAATCCCAAAATAAATATATCTGAAGCATTGTTGATATGTTATTCTAACTTACATTTAAAATCAATAAAATTCCAAACTACTTTTTATGTTCTAAAATAGAGAGAATTTCGTAGTTTGTATGACATTTGCTGCGTAGCAAGTGTAATCAAAATGAGTGGTGGCAAGGTACGTGGTTTAATTTATTTTCCGGGAAATGGTATTCCGGGAAATGGTTTTCCGGGAAATGGAACATTCTGGGAAATGGTTTTTCCGGGAAATGGTACATTCCGAGAAATGGTTTTCTGGGAAATGGTACATTCCGGGAAATGGTTCTCCGGGAAATAGTACATTCTGGGATATGGTTTTCCGGAATATGGTATACCGGGAAATGGTATTCTGCGAAATGACGTACAACCGCATTAAACGATTGTATGTCATTTCCCGGAATGTACTATTTTGCGGAATATCATTTCCCGGAATGTCCCATTTCCCGGAATATCGCTTCCCAGAATACTATTTTCCGGAATGTACCATGTCCCGGAATACCATTTCCCGGAACGTACTTTTTCTCGGCAATATGTTATACTATTGAAATCTGAAGTACTTTAAGAACATTTGCATTTAGAACTATGCTACTACTCAAATATTTGTTTGGTTCCCTTCACAGCTTGTTTTTGCTCGCTGATCATGTTAATGAATTTGAAAAACTAATTCTCATGCATATGTAATTTTATTTGAAATCGAAGGTCTAGAAAATAGCTTATGCTAAAAAGAATTCGATATCAAAGAAGGTCGTAATTTAATTTAAAATTAATAGCATTTCAATAACATGCTAGGAAAATTTTAAAGAAGGCAAATCGATTTCATTGTAGTTATTGTATTTGAATCAATGAAGTTCTAAAACTATTTCCATCAAATTGATTTCCATTGATTTATTATTGTTCCAAAAAAGGCTAATTCACATAGAAATTTTAGGAAATGTTTTTATTTTTTTTTATCTAATCTTCTTTATTTTTACCTTTTATCTAATCTTCGTGAAAATCAGTCAACGTATTCAGGGCATTTTTAGAGTACTGTGATTGGTTATCATAAAATTGTTGCCAACGGTGTGAAAAAACATTGCCAAACCAATTTCAAAGATGGCCGCATTTCGAGACGCTGGAGAAAATAATTCAGAATATGCTGTGAATATTTCAAAGCTCGTGGTTTGAAGTGGATTTGAAAAAAACGCATTTGAAGTTTTTAGTACGCTTGGAGCTTACCTAAAAACGATAGGACAGAATTATTAGTATATACAATTAGGTATTCTGTTCGCCTTCCATTTTCTATTATATCATTTTATTTCAATAACAAAATTTCCAAATCTTAAAAATTCTACAGTGGTGTATTACCGAAGATTACCACGCGAAGGAATCGATTCGAAATAGTAAAAGAATTGAAAATATACCAGTTTAACTCAATCCGTAAAATTTGGAACGAATATGAGGCAAAATATAGGGATCTGTTAGTCAGGAATTAGACGGTCATGAATTTATGAAATTTATTCACCCCTTCACTACCTGCCGGGGGAAAATTGGAAAGTATTTGTTTCTATTTTGGTACCCATTTAATTCATTGATATCCCATCCATTTGAATGCTTTTTATTCCTCACTCAATTTTTTAAATCCTTCCATAAATTCATTTTATGATCAATTTAAATAAGTTTTCCTAAAATTGCGGAATTGAAAAGATTAAATCTTTAGAATGACAGTTTTGCAATCTTGACGCTATCTTGTTTTTTACCACAGTAACCACTCATGATAAAAAAATTGAAAATATTTTCAAGCAACTTTTCATTTCTGAAGTAGGTAAAATCTCCTACAACACAATTAGCTGCATAGCAGGTCTTCTAAAAATAAGTTTGGTCGGTGAGGTACGAGTTTTTTTTATTTTCCGGGAAATGGTATTCCGCGAAATGGTTTTTCTGGGAAATGATACGTTCCGGGAAATGGTACATTCCGGGAAACGATATTCCGGGATATGGTACATTCCGGGAAATAGTTTTCCGGGAAGTGGTATTCCGGGGAATGGTATAACGGGAAATGACGTACAACCGCATTAAACTATTGAAACGTGAAAGTTTGCGGTTAGGAGGAGGTATCTGGAAATAGAAGATCTTTGAAACATGCTGAAGTTAACGACAAATGTACACGCAGAGAAATAAAATAAAAATGATTGAAGAGGATTTTTTACATTTATTTTTCGCCATGCGTTGGTCGTTGTGAGTGCTAACATACAGTCCGCTACAGTGCAGTTACCTGGTTGTAAACTGGCGTTACGGTTATCTGAGTAGACCATTGTGAGCTAAATGGTTCAAAGGATGATGGTTTACATTGATAGGGTGACTACCTGTCACTAATTCTAAACTCAGCTTGCTGAGCGAGAGCACTTATACGAAATACATCGTATATAATGACTACGGACAAAAACGAAATTGAATCGCATTTCACCAAAAAAGAACTTCTGGTGTTTAATTGCTCTGGAGGTAAAGTTAAAATACTTCCATTCAAATTCTATTCATCATTTTAGTTAGGACCTGTTCGCTTAGTTATTTTCTTTTAAAGATCTATTTCAATTATATGATATTAATACTTTCTCCTTCAACTCGGTGAAAGTTAAGATTCTTTTTCAATTCCTTATCCATATTGCATCTTTGTCCAACTTACTGTTATGGAGAGACTCTTTTCAGAAGTACAAATACGTTATCAAACTATGTCGTCTCTTGAGATTTTTTCAGCTACCCTTTAGTTATCTGCGAAGTACCCTTACACCAAAATCAACAACTAATCTTTACCCCTTAACCCATGCTCATTTCAGGCGAGAAGAGAACGTGCAGCCGCAGCGGCTAAAGAAAAGGAAACAGCACTACAGAACGGTAGTGCCTCCAACGGAAGTCTCTCGTCCAACGGCAGTGCCGTACCAGCCACCAACGGACATCTACACGGGAAGAATGGTACGATCTACCATCACAGCAATGGCAGTGCCACCAGCAACGGTGGTTCGTTGCTATCCAACGGGGGCAACAAAACCACCGACTATTACGTGCGGGGTGATCTCCCGGCAGAGATCGAAATTACGCAACGACAGCCCAGCAGCCGCAATCCGGTCCAATAATAGCGAATTAGTACACCCTTCCCAATATCCTGCTTCTCCTCCCCAAATCATACTATCACAATCTGCTTTCCTCGAAAGTCATAAAACCAGACCGTGTTCCCATTCACGCACACACCCAACCGTTTCTATTGTTATTATTAATTAATTTATTATGAAAACTCTTCACTAATGCACGCACATCACTGATTTTTGTGTTTTGTTTTGCTGTACAGTGTTTCCGCTTCACTCTTCCAAAGACATCTTTTTTTCCTCCAAAATCACAGTGCTTTAAATCACAAAAAATCACTAACGAATGAAGAACCAAACAAAATTTTCTCCCTCCGATTTACATGCTTTCTCTCTCACACACAGAGACACATACATTAAGACTTGAAATTATCCCCCTCCCCTTCAATAGTAGGAATATATGTATTTAATTGGATCAAGAAAAGAAATTATGTCGTAGATGCTAGCTATAGAGAGAGAGAGAGAGAGAGAGAGAGAGAGAGAGAGAGAGAGAGAGAGAGAGAGAGAGAGAGAGAGAGAGAGAGCGAGAGAATGAGAATCAAACAGCCACCACTTTTGGACACAACAAACAAAAACATTTGGCAAAAAATAATAGGTGTAGCAGGAAGAGCTTCGCTAATAAAGCAGAAAACAATCAAACAAACAAACCCCATGCAATCAGTCATAATCACAACAAAATAGAAAGAGAGGAAGAAAGTTTACAAGTGAGAGTTGGAACAAAGAAAAAAAGTTGAACGCTTTTTATTGCATTACAAAAGAAACAGAATGTTACCTTTATTTATATTTTTAAATAAAGTTAGTAACTTGTGGCATGCGCAGAACAGGTTTGAGACAGCAGAAGGTAATAGAAGGTCTAGAAACAAGTTTGATGAGTGTTGTTTGAGTGCGGAATGGGCTCGAGAGTGCGCGACTGGCAAATATTCTACTTGTACATAGTTTAGCTAACCTAATGAACCTAGCGCGTAAGATTCAAAGTGAACACTGAGAATAAGAGGAAAAAAAGTGGTGAAGACTCCAAAATTAACGAAATAAAAAATAGTAACAAGACAAAAAAGCAGCAGCTAATTGTTGGAAATCTACTACTTCTTTCTAGGCGCTATACGCGTAGGTGCGTACTTTTGCGTTAAATGGTTGGTTGTCCTTCATAGCATTACGGATGTTTTCATTATAGTAATTCTTTATTTTTTCGGTAGCTTTATCTATTGTTCTGTGCGTCTGTGCACGGTGGTGTTACTGTCTTTCCCACCATTTATCGAAACAGTAAGATCAACACATAATATTCAGGGTTAGGAGAAAAAGAACCTAAACAAAACAAAGTTCAGAATATACATTAAAAGGTAAGGCGTTAGTTGGAGAGACAGCGCCCGTTAGGATTAAACATTAAAAAAAGAGAGAGAAAAGCGAAGGAAAAAACTCTAATGTGATTTCTTTATTTTTTTGTAAGGAAAACAAATGGTATGCTAAATATACTAGAACTAAAAAAAGCTCCATATTTAAGTTGCTGTAAGTATGCAAGCTCCAGTATGAAGCAGGCACATACAAACAAGACCGCCTACAGGGTATGCGCTGATATTTACACTAGAGCACACCGCACGTAAAGCAAAAGCTTTCTGGCAGAAAAGACCCAGAATAGCAAATCGTAAGCGACGACAAAAGGTGCTTGGAAAGAGAGGAAATGTTGACCTCAGAATACTAAAAAAACATACAAATAGGAATTGGTTTTTCTGTGTTTTCCCAGTGCTTTCTGGAGAATGAAACCAATTCAAACCTAATGTCTTGAAAGTGTAGCGGTATATGAACAAAATAAAAAATAAAGTGGAACCTTTCGGTGTTTGGGAATAATCAGTTCTAAAACTATCCATTTTGAGTCCCGCCCCATTGTGAGCATTAATGATCCCACGGCTAGTAAGTAGGCGTTAACCACTACATGTGTTCTATCTTTACCTGTCCGGCAGACCCAAGATGACAGGGTGGCCAAGGTGCTTCTATCATACTTTTGGTTTTTCTTCACGTAAACAGAAGCACCATTTGACCGTTGTATTCAACCTCAAAAATCTCTACATTGTTCCTAGGAACAAATACAATTTACGGATGCGTTTTTAAAGACAATTTCAATACATAGACAAATTTTCTGGTGGCTGAAACTGACGATTGTTTTTCGCGGTTTTCCAACATGCCGGTTCGTGTTTGGTTTAAGCTTAAAATTGTTTTTAAACAATTCGTGTGTTCGTTCTCGTTTGTATTTTATTTGTCTAGTGCACTTTATTTAGCCACCGAAATTGTGGAATCGTGTGTAAGTATAGTAGAATAAGATCCTTAACCTTAAGTCTTAACTAACAGCAGAGTGTGGTAAGTTTTGGTGTGCAATACCAATTTATCCATTGACTTTTCCTACAGTTCGGTGGTGCCTACCTAGTATACTGATAAGTTTATGTGAGTAGATAATGAATCCGAAAATAAGCAATCAAGGGCGATGAAATGGCACGTTCCGCGGGCAAATAGGGTGGGGGGGGGGGGGGTGTTCAAAAAAATGACGGCAGTAAATCGCCCAAATGTTTGAGATTGCCCCCCCCCCCCCCATTTGCTGGCAAATTGAAGGGCAAGTAGCGCACCCGAGTTGGAGAATAGCTCCGCGGAATAACTTATGCTGGATTGCAAGAGTACCATAAATGAGAATGGGATAGACTTGTTTTGCTCGAATCGTTTTTGTTCAAACTCTAAAGCATAGCAAAGCACGAACACCTGCACAAATCGTAGATGGAGTCGCAAAATTGAGCATATCCACTGCCATATCAGGGGCCCTATTCTCACAGTCACGTCACTTAGTGACTAGAGGCAAATATTGTTCTAGTCACTAGGTGACGTGACTGTGAGAATAGGGCCCCAGACCTCGCCACGATCTACAATGACGTGGACAAGCTCAACGCCACACACCTGGCCACTTCCTTACAAGCTTTTTTATTTTATAATAGTCCTATCATCTACTTAAGGAAAACGCTCGGAACCGAAACGGTTTTCGTAGATGGAGAAGACATCAAAAGGCGAAAAAAATATTATTGCTTGATACAGGATATTTAGAATATTTGGAAAAGATACATGAAACGGCCTCATCAGTATCTAGCATGCAAAGATCCTTACCCTATGTACTGCCAAAAACACGTTCCACGTTGCTTCCGGAAGTGGAATGGGCTACATGTCACTTTCTCTCTCTCTCTCTCTCTGCAGCTCAGTTTGATGCCCGAAACGCACATTTCACTTGATTTCGTGCGAATCGTCCTTCGATGAAACCGGATTTGGAATTACAGGTTCTATCATTTAATCGGGACAACTACAAATAGTCCCATCGAAGTCACAATTGAAAGACGATGACAACTAAATTTTTCACGGAGAGCAAAAATTACTCGTGTCTGCAGTCGACGATTGCTGCGATCATTCATCTTTGTTCAAACCAGGTATCTGCTACGCCGCCATGATTTCTATTAGGTTCTTTACGGACAGAGTTAACCTCACTGTTCTTGACAGTTCACTTGTACTGTTTACATGGACTTTGAAAAATTTGTGGACGACCAGATTCGCTCGAAGCAAATCGCAAAGAATTTTTCTAAGTCCATGTAAACAGTACAAGCAAATTGTCAAAAATGAACACTCGAGTGTGACGTCAGCGTAAAGTATTCAATATGCCAACATCTAAAACGTCGCGTTAGGGTCGATCCACAATCAACAATCAATTTTATTCCATACAATTTTGCGATAGTCGATTTCGTTTAATTTGTTGGTGCACCATGGTGTGAAATTTTTGTTATTCACCTCGTATATGGCACCCCTATCCCATTTGTATTGAGTTCTACAAGATGACGACACGAATGAACTCATGGTGAATAAAGTTCATGTTTGACAATTCTCGGTGGTTTGTTTACCTTGTCAGTTGCGTGAGTGCGAGTGCAACGGGTGCTCATCTATTACATTCGAACTCACGTAACTTCCATGTAAACAAACCACCGAGAATTGTCAAACGAAGTTCATCCGGCTCATTTTGTGGGGTTACGTCGGTTGGTGTAAAACCTAATTGAACTGACATGAAATCAACATCTCAGCGGGCACACAAATTATGGCCCCCACTGACAGTTCAAATTGCTCTGCTTGTTTTGCTCGAAGCTCGATTTTCACTAGTCAGATACCGTACGGCATAACTTAATTTTTAGACATTTGTTAAAAAGCGAAAATATTGGACAACTAATTGAAGAAATGTGTTGTTTTGGAGATGTCGGCGAATAACAAAAACTTTACACAATGGTGCACCAACAAATTAACCGAACTCGACTATCACAAAATTGTGTCGAATGAAATTGATTCTGTTTATTGTGGAACGACCCTAACGCGACGTTTTAGATGTTGGCTTTGAAATCATGGCGGCGTAGCAGATACCTGTTATTCACCGACATGTCCAAAACTACACATTTCTTGAATTAGCTATCCAATATTTTCGCTTTTTAACAAGTGTCAAAAAATTGAGTCATACCGTACGGTATCTGGCTAGTGAAAATCGAGCTTCGAGCAAAACAATTTGAACTGTCAGTGGGGCCTATAATTTGTGTGCCCGCTGAGATGTTGACTTACGTCAGTTCAATACAAATGGGATAGGGGTGCCATATACATGGTTCAAACTCTAAAGCATATTTAAAAAAAAGTTTTTTGTAAAGTTAAGTTCAGCAGGACATTCTTTCAATAAATCTAGCCAAATGATATTGTTGTTTTGCTTATATTTTGCTTTTTGTTATCTTCCAATGTAAATTGAGAAGAATCATTTACAAACCACTGCCAACTCTTTTGTTCTAATTGCCTGCACCGGGCACATCCCAGCTGGACCGCAGCTATCACTTCCAATTTCTGCTCTCTTGATCCCGCGACAATTCATTGCAACGCATGCTGCCGCAAGGATTTTTATACCCTCTTCCGATTGAGCTTTCAATGCAGATCTAATAAATCGTAGCTGAATTTCATATCAAGAATAGAGTAAACATCTGGTTCTATTTACAACGGATCACTGTTTGCTTCTTTCCTGTTCGGAATTAAACATTGACAATAATTAAAAAAATAATTAAAACGATGGAAAACGACTAAAATGGCATTTCTAAAGTCAGTAAGCTTAGGTGCTGCTGTTTATGTATGTGTGTGTGAGTCGTTTCGCAATTATCGTCTGCGGTCCCGTTCCCCATGCTTGGACGATCGATGCCGATCACTGGTCCCGTGCCGACTGTACTTGTCCCGTTTATCCATAATGCTGTGAGAGCTTCGATGATCCTTTCGGTATTCCTCTCGCTCGTAAGCACCTTTGTCGCGATGACGTTCCCGGTGGTAGTCTCGACTACGGTCCCGATCCCGCTCGCGATCACCACCCTTCGACGAGACACGCTCCCGTTCGCTACCGTTGATGTACCGATTGTCGCGCTCGTCTCGCCGGCGGTCGTACTTTTTCGCACTGAAACAAGAAGCAGCATAACTAATTAATAACAGTTATGTAAACAAACACACAAAAAAACTAACCTCTTTTTGTACTTCGGTGGTGATTCGGGCGTGGCTGAACGGGATCGCGAGTAATGTTTGGACTTCTTTTTGGCAGATGGCTTGGAGGGTGTTCGCGACCGGTGCCGTGTCTTTTTAGGCTTACGAGATACGCCCTTCTCGTTGTAGTGAGACGGTGACTGTTCGGCAGCAGAGGAACGCGAGCGTGATCTTGAAGCAGTACGCGAGCGCGATCTAGTTTTGGAGTGCGATGATCGTGACGGTGAATGTGATCTGGAGCGGGACGCTGTTCGTGAACGGGATCTAGATCGAGAACGAGGCGACCGTGAGCCTGATTTAGAGTGCGATTTCTTGCCGTCTTTGTCGTTGTTGTTGTTTCCATTATTATCGCTACTGACTGTTACGGGGAGGGTACGCGAGAAGAAACCTCCCCATGCGTTGTGCGATCCATTGTTTCGGTCCACCATAGTGACCGTCGGAGGTGTATTTGTTTCCGATCGATCTTTCTTCTTTTGATCCTGGTATTTTTTCTTCAGACTATCTACCGCTTCCTCCAGTGATTCGGCATTCGGCTTTTTCCGCTTGTAAAGTGTCATTATTCGATAACAAACATCCAGCATGTCGTCTTCGCTAACGCGAAATATCAGAAACCATGCTGGTTGGCTTGGCAGTGGAATGTTTTGTTTCCGGGCTGTCAAGTAGATACATGCGCACGCGATCGTTTCCGGCTGATACCGCACAAAGACGTCCGTCCGAAATGAGTCGTTCATGAAATTCCACGCCATCTGCATCATGTTCTGGTGTTTCTCCAGCTCCAAGTACTTCAGGTACATCACAATCAACTTGTGCGGATGCTTGACGTGAACGCAAAATCCAAGCTCCTTCAGTACCCGCCGTTCTGCTTTGATCACCTGAGATTTCAGATTGATGTAATGCTGGTCCAAAATCATCGGCACCAGCGGTCTAGATAAACACGACGAGGAAGACGAGAAAAGAAAAAAAAGAAAACCATCATATAGGCTTACGCTGCTCTCTAGCTCTTTCGGTGGGTGTCCCCCAGAACGCGCTTCTTGAACCGGTTGCTGCTCCCACAAGGCCTCGATCTTCTCGCCGTGTTTGTGTCTGTTATGTGTTCGCGCTGTTTATCCCCCCTCTGATGTGGTTTGATGTTACTAGCAGACGACACGCTCGGTTACACGCGAAGAGATCCTTATGCCAGGTGGTGCGGGGCAAGACAAATGCAACACGCCGTCCAAGCCGCCTTAAAAATGTAATTGTGCAAAACTCTGTATCCTAATTGTATCGAGCTGAAACGGAAAGGGGTTAGCACATGTACATTCCATCTTACCAACGACGACACCGGACGGGGGAGAGGGAGCGGCACCTGAAAAACAGAAGATATTGATAAATGGATCCAACTCAGGGTGTGTGAGGGGAAGGGACGTATTCAAAGAACTATTGTCAATGCATGTAAAAAAAGTTTTGAAGTTACAGTCCCCAACTTGTCAGCGAAGTTTTCAAACTGTCGTTGGAGTAATCTACAATCTTCAGGGTGAGAAGAAACATGTAACCTATTGACGAAATCTGCGATTTTTGTTCAAAGGGGGGAGTAAAGGAAAATTTCAAAATCGACTTTGTATTTTTGATGCCAAATGACTTTAAACTGCATGAAACGTCGAGATTTGATGTAAACTCGAAAAAAAAATCTTGACGAAAACCAACTTTTTTCGACTTTTTTGTTCAAAGGGGGGAAATTTCCAAATCGAGCAGGTATTATTAATGCCAAATGACTTTAAAATGCATAAAGCATCAAAATTTGATGTTATATCGAAAAAATTTTTTTAACGAAAATTGGCTTTTTTTGACGATTTTTGTTCAAAGGGGGGAGTAAAGGAAAATTTCAAAATCGACTTTGTATTTTTGATGCCAAATGACTTTAAACATGAAAGCATGAAACGTCGAGATTTGATGTAAACTCGAAAAAAAATTTTTGACGAAAACCAACTTTTTTCGACTTTTTTGTTCAAAGGGGGGGAAATTTCCAAATCGAGCAGGTATTATTGATGCCAAATGACTTTAAAATGCATAAAGCATCAAAATTTGATGTTATATCGAATAAAATTTTTTAACGAAAATTGGCTTTTTTTGACGATTTTTCTTCAAAGGGGGGAGTAAAGGAAAATTTCAAAATCGACTTTGTATTTTTGATGCCAAATGACTTTAAACTGCATGAAACGTCGAGATTTGATGTAAACTCGAAAAAAAAAATTGACGAAAACCAACTTTTTTCGACTTTTTTGTTCAAAGGGGTTGAAATTTCCAAATCGAGCAGGTATTATTGATGCCAAATGACTTAAAAATTCATAAAGCATCAAAATTTGATGTTATATCGAATAAAAATTTTTAACGAAAATTGGCTTTTTTTGACGATTTTTGTTCAAAGGGGGGAGTAAAGGAAAATTTCAAAATCGACTTTGTATTTTTGATGCCAAATGACTTTAAACTGCATGAAACGTCGAGATTTGATGTAAACTCGAAAAAAAAAATTGACGAAAACCAACTTTTTTCGACTTTTTTGTTCAAAGGGGTTGAAATTTCCAAATCGAGCAGGTATTATTGATGCCAAATGACTTAAAAATTCATAAAGCATCAAAATTTGATGTTATCTCGAAAATTTTTTTTAACGGAAATTGACTTTTTTTGGCGATTTTTGTTCAAAGGGGGGAGTAAAGGAAAATTTCAAAATCGACTTTGTATTTTTGATGCCAAATGACTTTAAACTGCATGAAACGTCGAGATTTGATGCAAACACGAAAAAAAATTTTTGACGAAAACCAACTTTTTTCTACTTTTTTTGTTCAAAGGGGGGGAAATTCCCAAATCGAGCAGGTTTCTGCTGGTCGAAGTTAAATTCGCGAACCAGTACTCCAGTTGGCCAAGTGAACGCTCTGTGTGCTACGCCCTGTAGTTCACTCGGAAGGAAACAAAATTGAGTTTCGTGAGATCATCATTCTTCTTGACCAACAAGATTGCTTTGGGTGTATCGCTAATTCCCAGGCATTCTTGGGTCATAGCGACGATATCATCCACTGTATGATTCGGATCGAGGCGGCCCAGATAGACCCAGAACTGTTCCCGCTCATCAGCAACTGTTCTGATTTCCTGCTGCATTTCTCGAGTACCACAGACAGCGGCTGCAGAGGCGCGAATTTTAGCATAATTCTCGCGACTTCTTTTTGGAGTGGGTAGATCCCCCGGAAGTCGCTCGACAGACAGCCCCCTTTGAGCTACAGGATCAGAATTAGCCGGAAATGTGTCTCAATGCGGTTCGCGAGAGATTAGACACGACTGCGCTCAGGTTATATAATGCCTCGCACATTTTTTTAGTGTCCACGATGGAAGCAGCGGAATCGGTGTCCTCCATCCACTAATTGAAACTGAAAGCACAATTGTCGCACAGCCAGTACAAGTTCTTATTAAATCAAGACAACAAATCCAGAGCAGATCGCTGCATACCAGGAATGCAAGTGCGGTGAAATACTGATCCACAAATGCCACCTGTAATTTTCTCGATTCCATTAACAGGAGAGTCACATGTTATACAAGCAGAATTCATTGCCACTTTCAATCCGCCTTTTTGACGTGTGGGAAGCACTTTCCGCTACTCGCCAGCATACAGTGAGCTGAGTGCGTTGTGTGTAAAATGTAGTGGGTGCAGTAATGTAAACAATATTACGAGAAAAATGAAAATATCACTACAGAATCTCGCTTCAAATACACAAACCCACACAAAACAGTTTCCTACAGTCTTAGAGCACCAGCGGCTGCTCGTTTAGTGAGCCATTTGCGCGACTTCTGGAGGGTTAAATCTATTATAGATTTCTCGAGTTCTGATGGAACGATATTCGGCCGTGACAGAAATATCGAAAATTATACCTAATAAGCTTCGTGTGGTGGTAGATAATTTAAAGCAGGCAAATGATATTGCAGGCTACGGACCTTTTATGAATGAGTACAAAGTATATGTACCAGTTAATCCTATTGAAATCTGTGGGGTCGTCTACGAGTCGAGTTTAAATTGCGCAGATCTGCTGACACATTGGCACATTGACACACAGAATAGCTACGCTATTTACGAATTTGTCTGGTTACGAATGCGTCTCTGATGACCCCCAGGAGGGAATCTTCAGCTGCGCATAGCTTCGAAAAGCAATGGTAAAAAGAGAAACATGTCCTCTCCTAAGCTTCGTTGTGAAAGCGTGTCATTTTAGTCCTCCAAAGATAACTGCTTTAGGAAGTACTGGTGCGAAACCGAAGCAGGTAGTTGCTACTCTCAGAAACCTGAGCACTGAAAAGGAGCCCCCAGCAATTCCTAAGACATCACAATTCTGAAGTTTTCCCATATTTCAGCCAGATAAAAAAAACAGCAGCGCCTAATGCCCTAATAAAATTCTGATATTGTGGACCGTATTTTTACAGTTTTAAACATTTTTGACCCTCATAAAAGCTTTCTCATGAGCTTTCACTCCGCAGTCAAAACATTCTTGGTGCTGTTGACTGCCAAATGGCTCCTGCTTTCAGCGATTATATCGTTCGATGGCTAATCCATCAAACGAGGTAAGGGATTCGATGACTGTTCTATAGTGGAATTGCCGAAAAACAGTCTGGTTTCTCCTCCTACTATAGCAGGGCACGCAATCAAGTCTACCCGTGTGCTGCTTTGTCCATTAGCCAACGAAAAAATGTCGTTCCTTCCACCTAGTGTGTGAAATGTGAACAAACAATGAGTGAGTTTATTTTCCGATGAGATCAAACTGTGTTGCTATTGAATTTTCAGAATGTCCAGTAAGACCATCGATTCGTGAAGTGAAGCAATTGTTGAAGGTGGATATGAAGCTCAACGTATCAGAAGTGAATGCGGTGCAGTTCCACCATTTACGTCATGCGGTACTGATTATGATCAAAACCATTATCCAAGCAGAATCATTTGCTTCGCAGAACAACTTGAAACACACTGTCGAATGTAATACCATTTTATACAGCATAAATTGACGATGACACTATTCAAGTAAAGCAACATGACCTTGCACCGAGTACTAATGCTAGCGTTATTAAATAACCTACCTCACTTACAAGCTCTACCGGATGGGTTACCCGCTAGCTATCGACAGTAAGCGACGTTAGAAATGCGAATGAAAAGTTTGAAGAAAGTCTACAAAAGTAGTTATTGGTGTAGGTTCGTTGACGGATTAACGAGAGAAACATCGAAGGGGCCAAGGGTCGGCGTATGCGAAACCAGAACAGTATTAACGGGTGAATTACATATTCAAATCGAGGTTTGTCCAGATTCCGCTCAAGCACAGAAGATCTACCGCGCAGTTCCCTCCTGCGATACCGCGAACGGAACACCTTTTTCGATGGTAGAGTTCTCACTTGTTCTCTTATCATATAACAATAAAGCCCCAGGGTTTATTGTTTCTTGAGGGTAACATTGTCCCTCATGACTAGAGGCAAATTAACACACTTAATTTTTTCTGTCGAATCTCAGCTTTTTTGCATCATTTGCCGAAATTTCAACAACTGAGATCTCGGCTAACAATTTTTTTTTGCTGAGATATCAGTAAAGGTGACGTTTGATAACTGAGACTCGGATAATATTTCGCCGAAAATTAGTAGAAAATTGTTGGGAAGCACCTTCTTTCAGCTTCGGCTCCTGCACCGATACACCTGGAGATTACCGCAACAAACAGAGACGCAAATTGATCATGTTCTGATTGAAGGACGGCACTTCTCGGACATTATCAACGTAAGGACCTATCGGGGCGCTAACATCGACTCGGACCACTATCTGGTGATGGTTAAACTGCGTTCAAAACTATCCGTAGTGAACAGTGTAAGATACCGGCGCCCGCCGCGGTATAACCTGGACCGACTGAGGGAAACCAACGTCGCGACAACGTACGCGCAGCATCTTGAAGCAGCGCTGCCACCGGAGGAGGAGCTCATCGATGCTCCCCTTGAGGACTGCTGGACCAGGACTAAAGCAGCCATCAGCAGCACTGCGGAGAGCGTCCTGGGATAAGTACAGAGTAGTCGACGGAACAATTGGTTCGATGGCGAGTGCCAAGAGATATTGGACGAGAAGAATGCAGCACGCGCAGCGATGTTGCTTCAAGCCACTCGTCAGAACGTGGAGTCATTTCGACGGAAGCGAAAACAGTAGACTCGTTTTTTTCAGGACAAAAAGCGCCGCCTGGAAGTCTGAGAGAGAGGAAATGGAGCTGCTGTATCGCTCTCAGGAAACGCGGGCGGTTTTCAAGAAGCTGAATAACTCGCAACGGTTTTGTGCTGCGGGCCGAAATGTGTAGAGACAAGGAAGGTGGCATCTTGACAGACGAACGTGAGGTGGTCGAAAGGTGGAAGCAGTACTACAATGCACATCTGAATGGTGACAATCGGGCGTTCGAGGAGGACGATTATGTCAGTGTCGCAGCCGGCGGGGATGTACGACCAAATCTTTACTATACGGCAAATCCTCCAAAAATGCCGCGAATACCAGGTCCCGACACATCACCTGTTCATCGACTTTAAAGCCGCATATGACACGGTGGACCGTATAGAGCTATGGAAAATGATGGACGAGAACGACTTCCCTGGGAAGCTGACAAGACTGATTAAAGCTACGATGGATGGTGTAAGGTGTTGTGTCAAAATTTCGGGCGGCCTCTCGGGTCCGTTTGAAACACGCAGGGGACTAAGACAAGGCGATGGGTTGTCCTGCCTGCTGTTCAATATAGCGGTGGAAGGTGTAATGCGAAGAGCGGGGTTCAACATGCGGGGCACGATTTTCACGAGGTCCGGACAGTTCGTGTGCTTCGCTGACGACGTGGACATAGTCGGTAGAAACAAGGAGACGGTAGCAGATCTGTATACCCGACTGGAGCACGAAGCAGCACGATAAATGTGTCTAAGACGAAGTACATGCTGGCGAAACGTGGACAATGCTCGAGGAGGATCTGCAAGCACTTGAAGTCTTCGAAAGAAGGGTGCTGAGAACATCTTCGGTGGTGTGCAGGAGGATGGCGTGTGGAGGAGAAGGATGAACCACGAACTTGCGCGACTCTATGGTGAGCCAAGTATCCGGAAAGTAGCGCAAGCTGGAAGGGTACGGTGGGCGGGGCATGTTGTGAGGATGCCGGACAACCCCACCAAGTTGGTTTTCACCTCCAACCCGGCAGGTACAAGACGGAGAGGAGCGCAGCGTGCCCGGTGGCTGGACCAAGTGGAGCAGAACCTAGCGAGTATCGGGCAACTGAGATGTTGAAGACAAGCAGCAACTGAGCGAGTGACGTGGCGGAATATTGTGGAACAGATTAAATCATGTTAATATGATGTATAATCAGGAAATATAATACGGCTGTTGGGAAATTACCGAACTGAAATTAGTGTGACGGTCATCGCCATCCAAAAACCAGGAAAACCAGCTTCCGGACACAACTCGTGTCGACCGATTGCAATGCTGTCCTGTATTCAAGTTGTTCGAGAAAATGGTATTGTTTCGCCTCGACAATTGGACTTACTTTCCGAAACACAATTTGGCTTCCGCAAAGGCAAAAGGACGAACGATTGACTTGCGTTGCTCATAACAGAAATTCAAATGACCCATGCTAATAAATAGCAGATGGCATCAGTTTTCTTGGATATTAAGGGGGCTTTTGATTCAATTTCTATCAACATTATTTCTGGGAAGTTGCAGCAGCACTGATTTAAAAAAAAACTGATATTTAAAATGTAAAACAAAAACACATTTAAGCTAACGCAAACGCGTCTTATCAAATAAACGAATTGAAAAAATAACCTTATTGAGGTGACACATTCCAAGGCTTTTTAGTGGATAAGGTCTAGCAGAAGTCGAGATAACATTTCCTTCAAGTAGACTACAGACTACTTGAAACAAGAACTTTGGTAAACGCACTGTAGGTAGCACCCGAACGAAGTGCCAATTTCAATATTATCAGCACTCTTGATGTCGACACTATACAAAACGACCTGTTCGTCATTCCGGAGAGCTGACTGCGCATGACTAACTAGTGGAAATAGAGCATCCATCGTTCCCTTGCCTTTGCGAAATCCACGTATCTCTAGTGGAAGTAAATGTTTGCTTTCCAGATTGAAGCAATTCGTATAACCTTTCGAAAACATGACGCCAATGCTATCGGGCGAAATGCCAGAACATTTCCTGGTTGCATTCCATGTTTGGGAATAGTAACTAGGCGGAACACCTTCTAGCATTCGGAAATAGTACCACTACAGTATAACTGATTGTAAATACTAAGAAGTTTATGCACTTCGTGGATCTTGACTAATGACTAATGATCGAGTATGGAATGGCAAGTAACAATGCCCAATTTCATTACGGCTTGATGTTCAGGAAGAGTAAACCTAGTCGATCTCGCGCGTACTGTTAGCAACATTCATCATGAACATTAATGACGGCCTCTTATTTGAGCTAGGTGCTAGCCGATTTAGCAGTTCTTGGAATGCTGGTGACTTCCACTTGACGAGAAGTACAATTAAGGCTTAATTACATTAGAAGAGAATAAACTCATAAGCAACAAGAACGAGAGGTATGGAAACTTAACTGAATTTTATGTAATCTTTCGCAAAATGGGTAGTTAAAAAAGGACATACCTGTAGCTTTCCACCGTCAGTATTTCTTCATCATTCCTATTCCTTCGTATAATCTGTAAAATAGGTCTGTTAAAAAATCGAACTCTCGTGTGCGAACCACCTGATACAAAATAATTACTTATCGTTTGAAGTTGCGCCGCTTCGGTCCAGTTTGCAATCGCTCGTGTAATAGGAATGACATCCACATGATCTTACCACTGCTCTGCCGGTTGCAAATAACGATAAGTTTTTTTTGGATGTCCGTCACCTCACCTCACGCATCAAATAAAATAATAAAGAATACAGTAACGTAAAACACTGTGGCACAATACAGACCTATCTGAATCTTTCTTTAACATTAATGGTAGTTGTTGATTCCACCTGGCACTAAGATGACAAGCATCCAAAAAAACCCTCATCGTTATTTCCAATCCGTCTTACTTTGAGCCAATCTGCACACCTCTCCATCCTTCCGGTTTGCAGCCCCCGCTCCAGCACAATTTGTTTTATGAATTCGTATTTTTACTAACACAAACACTTTTCGTTACATTTCATTTAAACAAAGATACCGAGTTTTGCACAATACATTTTTTGTAGGAAGTTTGGCTTTAGTTTTGTTTTGAGTAAGATTGCGTCTTACCTACAAAACTATAATTGAAATAGATTAATAAAGCGTGCTCGTTCAATTGGGGAACTGTACGGTAGACAGCTGGTGTACGGGTCGTCACCGAATACTTACTTCTGTCCTCGGACCTGTTTGATGTGATGGAACACATTGATCACATCCCGGATGCGCCGGGGCGCTTCCTCGATCTTCGACGCCAAACAGACGCAACTCATCGCCGTCGCTTCCATGCTGTGCCGCACAAAGGACTTGGAATAGAAGAAGCGCTGGAACAGTACCTGTCCGGTTGCCATCGCCACCTGTGTGATTGCATACGAATGCGTTTGGGTGTTTCGTTTCGCCAAGTGCACAAAAGGGATTGATAGAGAAAAAAGCGGGAAGAGGGAGCAAAAATATGGTTATTTAGTGTTCAAACGGATCCGTTGGTCGATTGAATTCGAAATGTATGCTAGTAGGTTTGTTCCAGTACCGAGAAAAACTGAAAGTACTCCTGAGCAAGTTGTTCCTGTATTTTATTTTTTCTGCTGGTAGCAAACCGGAGTATAAAGGATTTTGTTTGCTATGGAGCAATTGGGAACAAGAAGCGTGTACTGGAACAAAACTAGTGGCAACCTGTGCCAACATGAACAATATCAAAGGTATGAAAAACAGAGTTCAGAACTACTTTTTATCCATAACCATAGGTAACGTCCAATTTCTTCCACAATGTTTTTTTCTTTTTGAATATTCATCATAACCAGAGAGTTTGTTTCATTGTAATTAACACTCGTTCTAGCTACAATTAAGCTGCCGGAACTAATCGTCGGTATAAAGCCACTTACGATTACAGGTTCATCGTAGGAATTTTCATATCGCTCACACCACCAATATGTTACGTAAACCCAAATTGATTCTAATAAAAATGTTATGTTGATGAAATTAAAACGAAAAAATAGCATTCGTTCAAGCATTCCAACAAACTTGTGTCGTTATCCATCAGAATGAATCAACATCGAACATCCCACATTCAGACAATCACGCATCCATCATCACACAATCCAAAATGGCGACGACTGGCAACAGCTGGGAAAACGATTGCAAAACGCTAGCCTATTTTCTCACCTGGGGCAGCTTCAGCAGGATCCCGGCCGTCTGAATAAGCTCACAGCCCAGTATCCGGAGGTCAATTTCTGTTTCCCGTTCCAGTCCATCGGCCAGGGAAGGCGTCAGCTCAAATTTCGACTCCGGTAGGAGGCAGTTTTCCAATGTGAGAACGATTTTTCCATACGAACGTTCCTTGGACTGTGACCCTGACGAAGACGTTGGCTGCTGCTTTGTCGACATTTCCGCACTCGGGGGAACCGCGGCTGACGCCTTTGCCGTGCTCATTCCACTACTGCGGTCTAGCACTTCCGATTGAAACACTTTTCCAGCGATTCGGGAAATTTATTACTGGACAAAAAGCGAAAAAACGAACTGGGAAATACGCTGAGCTGCTGCAGCACACACGCACCTTTTGCACTCTCACTGCTCGCGAAATGATGAAAAAAGAAAAAAACGGTGACTCGATTCGATCACAGTTGATGTTTGACAACTCTGTCGATTATGCACAACGCCGTATAAATAGGTGAGGTAGCAGCAGATCTCATCGGTATGCTTACCCACTAAACGAAAAGACGGCCAGGCAGATTAAACTATATGCTGGTGATCGGTAGGCTATTGAAACTTCATTTTTGGCTACCCACCATTTACTGTAAAAAACAGAAACAAGAGCCAGATAAAAAAGTATGCTATCGACGAATAAATAAAGTTCTGTGTGTACGTGAGAGAAAGTAACGTAAGTTTCGTGTTACGATTTCAGGTTACCTACTGCTAGGTAATGCAAGTTCTCCGTGTACATTACAATAACTATTTGCAATCAATGTAATAAATTGGTATTCGCGACGAACAAGTGGAAAGTCAGAGACAAAAGCCTTATTATTACCGGATTTCACGACTGAAGCAACCAAATGGCAAATGGCAACAATTCGTGGCACAAGTGGCTCAGTCATTTGAATGACAAAAAAACTCAAGAAGCTTAAGCAAATGGCAGATGAGCTCGATTTCGTGAATGAAGTACTCGTGGATTGCGAATCGTGTATTTTATTCAGAAATTTCTTAAAACCAAGGTGGGCAATATACGAATTTCTTTAAACTTATTATAAATTCAGGGAGACAAAACCAACAAGGAAAGAAAAAGGATGTAACCTGTATATTTAAAGTTTTCGAAAATGGTTGATCGACAGTATACAAGAGAACCAAAATGTCACAGACTAGAACGTTGGGTGGTCTTCCTTGGGTCCGTAAGGAATTTTCTAAAAGGGAGAAAGCACCGCGATTAAAGCATAGTAACATATGAACTAGTTAGTAAAAAAAAAGTAGTTAAAGATTCAATTTCTGCTAGCTGAGCTGTGTCATGCTATCAGCTATCCGTGTGTGCGGAACGAAAAAATCTATAAGTAGTTCAATCACAATAGGATCGATGCGGCACCGATAGCTTAGTGTCGATTGAATGCATGCGTCACGGCTTGATGGTAGCAGAAGAAGAAAAGAATGATCGTTCTAGGCGAGTATTTGTGAAGAATTTTTTGCGGCGGTAAAGCATGATAATGAGTTATATTCTATTAATGACCATGCGGTAGACTTATGCTCAACTCCTTCTTAGCCGAATGCATAGGCTTCTTCACATTTCCTTTCGATTATGTCCATATAAGCCTGCCTTGTCCTAATTTTCCGTTATAAGTTTATAACTGATTTGCTCTAGAATATCTATCCGTCTTTCAATTTCATTTATTTCGTTTTTCCTTGTCCTGAATTGGCCGAAAATAGCCAACAAAATCTATACAGCTCGAAGTATTGTTTACAAGCGTGCAAAACCATTTTACCAAAAATGAACACAAAAAGTGATCTATGATGGAATTCAAAAGGAATGGGGATCATAAATTTGGAAAAATTGTCTTAGTTTTTCATAGATATTGACAGCAAGTGTCCTTACAAGTACTTACGAGTTGTTTTTAAACCACGATAGTTTCTTCTGATTTTCAATTAAAAAAAAATCAAATTAAATTCAGTTAATAAATTGACAGTTGTCCTACTAAATGACGTATTCGCAAAAATGTTCGTTCGCCTTATTGTTAACCGCACCCCACACAGCATGGCAATCCGCTAGCAGTCTGCCATCCCAAGTTTCATATGCAAACTACGGTAGATCTGATAAGGCAACCTATAGAGTCGTGCAAGTCGCATGGGTTGTTGTCCTAAAAGGAAACAAACTAAAAAATGTTTTTTTTTTCAATAGTTTCGGGCCTACAAATTGAAAAAGAACACGATATGCCTTAACCCGCACACCCCTAAAGATCCCTATTGAAAAAATGCATTTAATTTCCATTTTAGCATCAACTTTGCACTCCTTTGCATAAAAGTTTGTTCAAAAAACGTCCTACGCTGATCCACTTTGTTCAACGTTTTGTGGAATGCAGGGCTAGTTTTTTTCGTAGGGTTTTGACGTCTTACAGTCTCAACTTAAAAGACATTGCACGCAACGCAAAATGCATTATGAATTTCTATTTTGATGGAAATAAATGCATTTAATTTCGCTGATTTGTAAAAATGCATCACAAGTGATCTGCCCCTAGGTTCGGGTTCAACGTGAACCAAACTTTAACAAGGTTTTCTTTTCATGTCCACACAACAAATGCTGAAAAACAATCATATTTCATGACTTTATTGTATTTTCATATAATTTATTATCATTATTATATATTATCTCAGATTGTAATAATAATTTATTCTTGTCTGATTTTGAGTTCCTTTATTTTGCAATACAAATTGCTGTTTTGTTGTCATGTCGCGTTCTGTTGACAAACGGCAGCGCAAAAAAATGTTTCAGTGATACGTTTTGACTGTCTCTAATTGTATTCATGCTGTACCGTTTTGCATGTGCTCCGTTGCATCATTCGTTATTCGTTCTATTGATTATCTGTACTCTATAAACTTTCTTTTCATTTTCCCTCGTCACAAGCTAACAATAAATGTCTTTTTTTGTTGGTTGTTTATTGTATAATCATAAGTTCTGCTAATTGTTTTACAGGCGATGCGTACAACTTATTATATACATTGGCTTGTTTTGTTTTGTAATGTAGCGATCACGTTTGACAAAAAGTAATTGAATCCAATGCATCCAAAATAAATATTTGTGTAGTATCGTAAGTGTAACGAATCATCTTGACGACTTTCAGAAAACTAGCAGCAATACAGAGAGAAAGTAGCAGGACAAGGGAAAAACTTGTGACGCTGTTACTGATAATTTAGGAGACTGTGCACCGGAAGCCTAGCCATATGTAAAATATACCATTCTAACACTATAGAGCCAGGCCTTTGCTGATTCTTTCACGTGCAGCCAAAGCTAATCAGACTAAATACATTAGATCTGTCGCAGTCAGTGCCCAATGGTGGTTTAATAGTTTATGTTTTCTGCAAATAGGATATTCGTTTAGAAGTCTGATTCTTTTCTTGATAATCAATCTTATTGTAAATGTTTCAACGATTACTTTTAGTGTTCATTAAATTAAAGCTATACTAACTCTAAGTCAAATTTGGTATGGTTTTCTTCATCACGTGGTTGTAAAACGTGTTTCAGTTTCTAAAATATAGAATTTTCTACAACTAAAACAAAAACAACGAGTAAATGAAAGTCAGCAGGAATGGAGAAGAGAGGGAATATGTATAAAATAACGAAATCCATTGTAGTAGGAAAGTATGGCTTTTAAACTCAAATGAATTCTTGTAAATTGTTTATTGACAAGTTGAGTATACGAAATGTTCCCATGTGGATGATAAAGTGTTCATAAAAGCTATTTTTTACGATCATTCGGCTTATTTATAATGTTTACCGAGTAGTTTGGATATTACCTTACAAAGGATTGTGGAATCAGTGTTCCAATTGATAAATATTTACTTTCGCTCTTTTATAGAAGTATTGAGTAGCAGTTTTGTGATCCGGTATCTATCATTAGTTTGTGATTTTTTTTTAATAATGTGTATACTCAAACGGTTAATTGTCATCTGTTGGTAGGATTGAACAAATTTTTGGGAAATAATATTGCAATTTGGTAACATAAACTGCGTACTTTGAAATCATATGAGAAATGCAAAACGTTTAACGGTATCCAACTCCACACCAAACTGAACCTCATAGGTCAATTTTTTTGCTGTATTTTCAAATTAAAACAAAAGAAAAAATACGGAAATCTATTATAATTATCTGTATTTAAAACTAAATGCCGTGAAAATGTGAAAAAAAATTGTGCTTTTACGTTGTGTCATATGTTTTAGGCACATTTTTAGCAGCTCTACCAACAGCAAGTTTATAAACAAATATTTCAGCAGTGTAGTCAGAAATTTGGTTGTTTTTTTTGTAAAGGATATAATATAATGAACATGTGTATGTGGTATTTTACGGGACGTTCGGAAGCGATTTTACACTGAACACGTTTTTTAGGTAAAGAAAATAAAATAGAGTACTTTATTACGCGAATGACTTACACGTCGAGCCGGAAACTTGTTAAACCTCTTGCTGAAAAGGCTACCGGAAGCGCGTGAACGCAGGCTTGTCAAAGTGATAGCTAGACGCAGAGAAAAATTGAGGGGTAATACTCTGCTGAGGGATAAGACTGTGAGCACAAGGTTTCTACAGGTATTTGAAATTATACTAAAAATTCAGAAGCAAAAACAACAGTTATCATCCAAGTCTAAAAAAATCTTTCCAACTCCAACATCAATATAAGAGAACTACGTAGTGCATCTGCAGCATTTTTCTCTTTAATAAAAATGTTAAAAAAATTCTTTCACTTGATGAATTTAATTTTACTTTTTAATTTTTAGTTCGATAATTTAAACATTCAAATTTTGAAACTGTTTTAAGTAATTAGTTATAATCAATTCAGTCAAGCTTAGTAGCGCACCTGGCATCTGCTGCTTTTAAATGCGAATGAGATAGGCAAATGCAGTAATTAGACAAATTTTCTGGCAGCTGAAATGGACTTGGTTGTTTTTCGCGTTTCTCGAACATGGCGGTTCATGTTTGGCTTTAGCTTAAAATTATTTTATAAGCAATTCGCATGCTTTCGCTTGTACTTTGTTTGTCTAGTGCACTTCATTTAGCCAGCGAATGTAGTAAATTGTGGAATCGCCTGTAAATATAGTAGAACCATCAGATCACTGACCAAGAGTCTTAACGAACGTCAGATTGTGGTAAATTTTGGTGTGCAATATCAATTTCACCATTGATTCTTCCTGTAGTTTGGCGGTGATTACCTAGTATGCTGATGAGTGTATGTGGGTAATGAACCCAAAAATAAATTATTTATAATTTTCGAATTAGGCTATTAAGGGCGATTAAATTGCGGGTTCCGTGGGCGATTTGGGCAAATCGCCTAAATGTTGCATTTGAGATCGCTCCATATTTGGCGGTAAATTGAAGGCCTGGTGCTGTGACGGCCCACGGGTAAAGTTGACAAAAACGGGACATTCTGTACGACAGATTTTGTAAAGCGGAAAGCGCCTATATTCAGGGGCATATCCTGCGCTTTGCAGAATGATATCATTCAACACGTTACGTCAAGCAGAAAGGTTCGTTTTGCAGAAGAACCTAAAAAACGTGGTTGAAAGTTGGAATTAAGATTTTCGTGTACATGAAAAATGACAATATAGAGGTAAGCCTGCATGACCTATCTTGAAAATT
This sequence comes from Topomyia yanbarensis, assembly GCF_030247195.1. Classification (NCBI taxonomy): domain Eukaryota; kingdom Metazoa; phylum Arthropoda; class Insecta; order Diptera; family Culicidae; genus Topomyia; species Topomyia yanbarensis. The sequence goes on along the minus strand of NC_080670.1, from coordinate 8,031,833 downwards.
TGGGCAGAAGTAGTTTAGAGTGTATTGTTTACACTGTATTTTTATCGGCGTCAGTTTTTACTAATTGGCTATATTTTATTATCTGAAAGTATGAAAAGGATCGATCCACTAGGTTATTTTTACACCGTTTTTCCATGATAATTTTAATGTAAAATGTGCTAAGAAGTAAAAACCGTTACACTTGTTACTTTGAGAAACTATTTCGCAAGTATTCCTAATGGTTTTTCTTGTGGTGAGAACGCAGATTGGAAGACTTATTCCTTCATCTCTTCCAAGGAACTGTTATTAAACAAACCACGCTATGCAACAATCTTGCGAGGAAGTAGAATTCATCCCAATCTACTGCACACTTTCTACTCATTTCAGACAAACTAATCCAAACAAATCAGGCAATAATGAACTGAAAAACAGCATCAATTGTTGGCACCATCGGCGAGGAAGTTAACAACTATGAGGACGGTTTTACGAGGCTCACCTGTATGTGCAATAAACCAGAGATAAAATCAGATCGCAGCCACCAAGAGAACTTTAAAGATGAAGACCTTGACGTGAATGACATACCCCCAGATACCAAAAGACAAATGTTTCCTCGCTTTGAAAGAAGATCTCCACATGCAATAGAAACGTACACGGAATCCATTGACAAATCAATTAAATTTTTGATATATTATAAATATCAAATACCCACGACTCCGTTAAACTATGAGATATGAGCCATGTCAAATAAGCCAATTGAAAGAACATCACAATTTGAGTCTTGCTCTTCAAATAGAAAATAACAGTGTTTTCTGGACTACTTTTCTCGTTTATTACACAAAACTGAATATTTTGCCCAGGTATCTCATTAAGAAAAGGATCATACAGTGTCCGGCACTCTGAGATCGACGGTGTGTAAAAGTCATTGGCGGAGGCGGCGTGGAGCAGCGGCGCACACCTCTTTTTTTCGTCAAAATCCTGTATCCAGTACATCCAGCCCTAATGCTATTCCGAAACAGGATAAAATAAAATCTTCCAGTTAAAAGTGACTTTTTCCCCAAGATAAACGAAAAAATGGTAATATCCATAGTAAAACGAAAATTATGTTTCTAGTTTTATGTAATTATGAAATTATTTTGATTGGTTTTATAAAAATACCGACTATAACTCTCATAGTTAAAAGCGGGCCATTTGGCATAAGGTCATTTGGCACAATGGACGTTTAGCATAACGGATATCTGGCATACTTTTGATAAGTGAACATCTTGCAGGTTGTTTGGCAGTTGGCGGTTGCAGTTCACTTTATCAGAAACTGGACAACGCTAAGTTTTTCAAAGGATGATTTATTGATTTGTAAAAAAGAATAAACTATTTTTTTGGATTTTCAGCAGTAGCACGCCTCAAAATTGTGCAGAATGATCTTATTGTTCGCACAGTCTAAAACTGTGTCCGTTTCCCTGTAAATAAAAAAAATGGGAAATGACCTTTAGTGTGATCACTCCCCAAAATTGTGCCCAATATCCGTTATGCCAAATGACTCCCACTTTACGAAAATTAGAAATTATGCCAAATGACCGTTATGCTAAATGACCGTTATCCTGAAGATAAAATAAATTATGCCAATTGGTCGGTGTTAAATTGGACCGGACTAAGTCGCAAAACATCAAAAATTGAGATAATGATAGCACTGGATAAAGAATTTCATCAGCTACATTCGACTTTTGCCAGATTTGAAATATGTAACAATAAACAAGAATTATGGCAAACATTAATTTCCGATTATAATGTAAAGGATGCTGCGACTCAAACTTTAAACTCGTTTTTCTCGAAATAAATATATTGTCACTAAGTTCGTTAACACCGACCAATTGTCCATTATGCCAATTACCCAGACACCCATAGTTTTAAGAGACTTAGAATCGCAAATGCTTTGGCACTTTGAAGCCAACGCACGAGTCATGACAAATAAACTAATTGAACATTGTTCAACAGCTAAATAGTTTGTTTGGAATTTGATTCTCCTTTCGTTCCGATATAAGAACATTTTAACCTTTAAATACCTGACTACGCCACTGCGATATTTCTTTGTGATATCTGTAAAACAAATTCGATTCGTTGCTTTGATGAGAGATATAGAGTTGGTTACGCTGTTTCCAATCATTGGTAAGGTATAGAATTGGTCATCTTTCCACTTTTCTAATCAAAACCGTCTAGGAGTTAAAATATACAAAACAAACGATAAAAAATAAGCATATTATATACAAAGTTCCTGTTGGTGTCTATCCGTTGAGATAGACCGGTCCTTATAAGCATAGAAAGAAGCGTCGCTCCAGGTTACGATAGAAACCAATGAGAGCATATTATTCACAAAGTACACCCGACGAGGTTAGCACGGCGATGGATCGAACGAAGCAGGACAAATCAAACCAGATATGCTACACTGGATGTGTCCATGTATTGTATCAGTGTGCGCATAAAGGCCATCTCTTTGCGAGCATTTTCGAGGATAACCTTCGGATCCTGAGACTGACAGCGAAGTAGATTCGGTGCGAAAACCATCGCCAGATTGGACGAATCCATCTTGGTGTTGGCTACCACGTCCGGCAGGGCGAATTGTTGCAGAAAGTGTATTAAAAAGGTAAGCACCTAAAACAGGTTAATCTATAGATAAACAGGCAGCTCATAAGAGATGAAACGGGAGTCTTACCAAACGATTAATTTTAGGTAACTTTTCCACTATCGCGGCTGCCTCAACGGGATCCTCTGTAGCAACACAACTGTCATATAGCTCATCCGGAATGAGAGGGTCGTACAACTCACGATACCACAATTTCAGCAAACTCGCAGGTGCATGAGCATCTAAAACAGTCAGTTTTATTCGGAATGGTTTATTATTCTTTAAGGTAAGCTATTTACCCATTGTTCCTTTATTTTCCGGAAACTCCCATCGATCTAATCGGTTCTTCAGTAAATTGACCTCATCCACATCGGCTGGTACTCGGAAAATTCCCTCCGTTTGTTTTCCATTCAGCAACAATACCTGCAACAATTAAGAGCCACATGATAGTAAAAACCAAGGACTATACGCTTTTTGTTGACATAACCAAACCTGCTCCGAGAGTGTAGTTTGAATCCATGGCAGCTGCAAATCGGGAAACTTATCCTTTTGCAGTAACATCACCTCATTAAGCGTATTTCCAAACATGCTGTCACGGAAGATTTGCTCCCGCGCCTGATTAATATCGTCTTCCGTAGGCTTCTTAGCTTGCTTTCGGCCAGAGCTACCTATTCGATCTAGCCTCCGACATGCAATGGTAGCATAGTGTGAAATCTGTACATGGATTGGCCACTTGCCAACCTCTGGAAAGCTGGTGGCAAACGATGGATCCCGGTGTCGATTAATGTACCCCAACAAGGCCGGTTGAAATGTGGGCGATGGTGGAACAAAGGACAAACAAATCGTCATCAACTCCCAACCTCGGATTAAGGAATCCCGACTGGGATTCTCCGTCGTTTGTCGGCACATTTGTATGTACAGCTCGTCTCTCAGTTGCGCTTGACCCATCGCCATAGTGATGATATCGATCGCTACCGAGTTTAGACTCATTCCAACACGGGCCTTTCGATCACCCATGTAAATCTGAACCAGCTTAAACAGCTCGGTGGCCATCTTTTTACCGGCCTTGTCCCTCGCCAGCGAGAGCATCGGTCGGCTTATGGCGTTCGGTGTCCAACTCAGCATATCCTGAATGGATGACTTTTTTCGGAAAATCCCCTTCGAGTGTAGATTTAAATTGTCTTGTGCAAACTTCTCGATATCACACTCTTTCAACAGTGCCATCTCTGCAATTTTCCCATTGCCACCAACTACTACTCCAGAACCGTGCGAAAGCAAATTTTCCTGGAACCTTTGTAAAAGACTTGCTTTATTGATCCCCTTTTGCTGATGCTGTTGGGAACCAGCCTGACTACTGTCAGCCGATGCGCCCCTATCGACGGAATCTGACACAAAGCCCGAACTCTCCAGACTCTGTTTGGCCGCGTGAAACGGCGAGTATTTGTGCAAGGGAGGATGATTTTTTACCGGGCTATAAATCTGATCCTGGATACTCTCTAGTTTGGCTGTGACTTCTTCCGAACTGTAACGAAAAACATTTTAAATATATAACGTCTTCAACATTGTTCATGTTCACTCACATATCTTCTTTCTCTTCCCTGTCGCCAAAATTAAAGTCGAAATTGTAGTATGAAACACCGCCGCCATCATCCTTCCGGTATGCACCATACTCCTCATAGGGATAGTGTGCCAGATAATCACCGTGCCCATCTGAATGATCCGAGTCCTCATTGTCAGGTTCGTGACCGGAAAATGAATGCTCCGATTGGCTGTCCGAGTGGAAAGAATCCGAGTCGAGGAACTCACCCAACCCGTAACATCCGGACAGTTTAGCCTGCTCCAAAATGTAGTGCTGTAGCGGAAGCAGATGTTCGAGCTTTTCCTAAACAGTTAAAAAAGTGGTGTTACATTAATGATTTTATTTACACAACTTTTATACCACCTTATCCCAGTTACAATACAGCGGCGAAGTATTTCCGTTGTCGTAATCGAAATCAAAGCCAGTACCCTGATTGGCTGTATGAGTCTTACTTTTCTTTCTTTCCTGTGGTTGACCCTGTTGCTGCTTATTGTGCGAAGACGAATTGTTTGATGCAACTGAACCAGCACCAGGAATCTTTTCCAATGTTTGCTGTTTCTGTTGCATCTCCTTGTTGTGCCTTTCCAAATTTGGTTTGTTGAGATTCAAGGAGAACTGATCTTTGCTGGTGGCGATTTTCTGCGATCCGGCTACAACGGCTGCCATCTCGGTTTGACTAGAAGATAACTTGGCGCTCGATGAAGAAGCTTTCTGTAGGCCAACATTCTGGGGTGCACCTCCGCCTCCCATCGAAATCGAACTGGGTGAAATTTTACCCTTGTCGATCTTCATCTTATCCAAATATTTTTCCGGCTTACTGGTTAGGTCCAGATTGAACAGTTCGGAATCATTATTTTTCTGACTAGATTTGCTGTAACCGCCTGCGATGGTCCCCGGTGAAAGTTCCACTGCCAGAGCCGAAGGCCTCGCTATTTTCTGCTGCAGCTGTTGGTGCGCTTGCTGTGGACTGATTGGACTCTGGGGACTAGAGTCACTCGAATGCTTCTGTTGCTGCTGTTGTACGGAAGGTGACTTTACCGTGGAAGTGGTCGTATGGCGTCTTCGAGTGACCGGGGTGTTTTCCACTGATTTGAAGTATTTTTCGTGCATGGAATCATCACTGGCACCACCGTTGTTTCCATCGAAACTTCCCTTCCGATGTGATGAGACATGCTGTGGCGGCACTTGCTGACCCGGTTGAGACGTTTGATGATGGGGGTACGGCCGGTTGGACACAGGAGTACCGGTCATCGGCCCTGCCGATGTGATACCGGCCGATGAAAGAAAACTTCCAGAGCGTGTCAGTGAGACCGACGATGAAGAAGGATCTGCTAGGCAAAGAAAGATTAGTTTTTTTTTTTGGTCCGTTAGATTGGAATATACATTAACCTACTTCCAGAATAGTCAAAACTTTCATGCTTTGAAACAAGTCCGCTGCCGTCCTTCAAACCGGTACTGTTTGACTTAGCACCCATACCTTCGTGGATGAACTTTTTCTTAAACTGGGGCGTACTCATTGAGTGCGAGGGGGATGAAAGATTTCCGCCGCCAGCAAGGTCTGAAGAATTGGACATCGAATAGGACAGCATCTGATGTGGTGGCGGCAGTGGAGAGTGATGCAACGATGAGATGCCTAGTTTTTCGGCCGAAGATGATGGTATCGAGTGAGGAATGTTGTGCGAACTTGAACTCTCCTGCAGTATTCGGTAGCTATTGATAAAGCGAAAGAGAAGTAAAGATCATACGTTGAGAATGGCTACTGAAAGAGATTTGAAATTCTACCACCAACCACCGGAGAAAGCAAAAGAGTCAGATAGAATGAAAGGGATGCAACTTACCAATTATCCCCGGCCGAACCAACGTGTTTTTTCCCTGCAGTTCCGGTGCCCATTCGCAAGCTACCGCCATCCTGCATGCGCCGGTGGTAACCGTGCGCACTGGACAGACTGCTATCGCTGGACTTACCCGAGTCTAGATACTTCTGACTGCTGCGGGATGAAGTACCCGAACTTGGATGACCGTGCCTGCAAAATTTATGAGATTCGCCCGTGCCAGTGCGGCCACCCATCGAAAACCCTGCATCAGTGACGGTGGTTTTGGGTGGTAGTCTGATAGGATTACGTTTTCGAGCATCGATTTGATATAATTTGGAACACATAACGAATTTTGTTTAGATACATCAATTCACACGATACGACGTCGAGAGGAGGGATGAAGGTAACAGAAGATTTGGTAGTTGATTTGTGTGCGTAGCATACATACAAAAGAAAAAATAGAAACAAAAAAAAGGGAACATAAAAATCTCACTCGGTTGCAATAAGCATACAAAGTTCTGCTGGTGGCGTCACACACAACGCACTCATAAAACAAAACTATCATAATACTAGCAGTACGATGTAATCTACTAAGCATAATTGATCTATATCTTTTAGACTGACCTGTGCTGCAGACTATGCCGACCTTGTGGACTGGCCAGTAGGTCGCTATTGCTTCGCTTATCGTGACCGCCACCACCACCACCACCTCGATGGCCTGAGCTCGAACTTCGATGATGATCCCGATCTCTATAGTCCATCACTCCGGTTGCCGTACGATGACCGCAGGTCTTGCCAACCGTCCCTGATCCACCCCCACTATGATGCTTGGAAACATAATGCTGCAGTGTACCACCACCACCGTGACCGTCCTTCCGATCGCCCGGATCGGTGTTCTGTTTCAGGGTCTGCAGCTTCGCCAGCGGGATGATATCACAGTTCTGCGGCCGATGCCAGACGGTTTTTTGCGAGGCCACGTTGTAGTAGTAGAACCGGCAGGTGTTGGTGTCGAACAGCTCCCACCACTGGGACGCATCGGTGCGCTTGATGTTGACGCCCTGAAAAGTGTCCAAACGAGTTTAGTTTTGTGGGAGGAAATGTGATGGTCATTGAAGTTCTCGGTGCATGCGCCGTCTGTTGCTGGTAACATCTGCCTGTACCGGTTTATGGGCAAAGATGCGAAGAGAAATAAATTTTGCAAAGTCGTGGATATAATGCTAAGTTTGATTATTGCAGCCTTTCTACACTGCAAAAAATCTGTCCATCAATTTGTGAAAAACCATTAGATTCCGTAAAGTGAACCGTTCACAAAAATCGTGGCAAAGCTCCTGGAATAATAAAATATAACCCTCGTTTCATTAAACTAGTTCAGTCAAAAAAAAAAAAATGCACGGCGTTACACTCGTTGGATTACTGTGAATGTTTCCTATAAACATTTTTTATGATCATTTTTTTAATTTTCAGGTTAACTCATATTTACTTTTTTCACTTTTTAACGACATTCAGTCAACTAGAGACTACTAAGTAGGAAAAGTTATGAACATTTTAGAGCCATAGTAGTCAAGTAAGTGTAAGGATGTGAAATATACAGATCGGAAAACTAGAAAAAAGGCTTAAAATCTTACGGACTAATTTTTTGTCTTCTGCTGACAGGAGTCGAGTTTAGGAAGAGTTACTACGAATCGCTCAGGTGTACTATGGTTTATGATTATAGTTCATATTTTAAGGATACATTATACTATATCGCCTGTAAAAGCCAAGATTGAAACAATTTTCATGATTTCAATAAAAAAACATTGGAAAAAAATCGGCGTTGTATTTTATGATTTGGTGAACTATTTAGCGAACACGAATTATGCATTTGTAATGCATTTTTGGCGCTCGGCGCAGTTTTTGTTCTCTTTCTGGACATCACATGAGTAGCCATGCTCGAGGTCCTAATAGGCTTCCCATTTCTGCCGTTCGTACCAGTCATAGTCGCTAGTAGCTGGGCACAACTGTTTTTATATTTCATGAAGCCGTTCACGTAACATAAATGAATCCATGAATAACATTCTAAATTTTACGGAAAATTCGAAACTATGGGCAGAGTTGTATGAAAGTGGAAATGATTAGAGACATCTTCTAAATGTGTGAGCTTATTCACAAGTGCACAAAATATAGCGTTAATGATATACTATGAATCAAGAAGCCGATGGCGAAGCAAATATGAATCCATGAATAAAATTTCGAAGGTGTGAAATTGTTCGATTGAAAATGCACAAAATGGCATATCTTGTGAAATACATCAAGAAAGTGGAAGCGTATGTTATGGTTTTGTGAACTATTCCACGAGTGTGAATGTTAATCGTTACTTATTATATTACGAATCAGGAACCGGTTCTCGAGGCATGAATAATATTTCGTATTTAGTGAAATCGTTTACATGCAAATATTAGGACCATACACAAAATGCATAACATATAAAGTAGATCATGAAAGTGGAATTGCATTGTGGTGAAAATTCGCACACAAGGAACGCTTGTTCCTCGTGTGCGTACTTGAATGAACCCACAGAAAGTTTCAAATGCGCTAATCGTTGTGGAAAAAATAAATCGAATTTTTGGGCATGTTCTGTTCGAGAAAAAATATAAATTCTCGCACAAAGTAACAAAAGCAGCAAATTAGAAATATACCCACTTCTTCAGTTACCCCTAGTCTCCTACAACAAAACATGTTTAAGCATGTTCATTCGATATTAAGTGAAAATATGGCTTCTCTACCTATACAAGGATCTTCATTCTCAGTCACTCCCTCCTACAATGGTGCGTAATCTTATGTTTCAGTGGCAGGTAACGCGGCAAAAGACACAACTCCACACAACGCTTTGTTTGCTCCAACCGTTTTAGGTTGAATTTATGCAACAATCAATATTTTAATTGATAACTGCAATGCTAGATGCTACCTAATGGTTTGATGAGAATTTGCTAATAAAATTATAATGAATTTAAAGCTAAATAATGTTTTAAATTTATAACATTTGAATGCTCGTTCACTGAAATCGTTCTTGAACATACTGCCGTTTCAATACTGGGAAAATCCCAGTAAAAGAATTTCTAATGCGATATTATCCCAGTTTTTAAATGCGATTAACTTCCGTTGTATTCAACGAACTTGCAATATTTTTGCACTGTCTGATCGGAAATATATGTACGTGCTTTGTATTCAATTTCGCAAAATGTACGAATGCTATAAATAAAGCAAAAACGGATTTTAAGAAAATCTTTCAAAAAGGACGAGGAAAAAGCGAAATTTGCAACCTATTTTAGACAGAGCCGTCAAAAGGGAGCATCGTAGCGTTTTACGACATACGGGAAGGTTATTTTGTATAGGTCCCGCGTATTTGTTTTGTATCAGTCGATGGTCACATGCCAAACGAGCACCATGTTGACAATACACTACAATAAGCGATAGACACTAAGGATGTTCGACAACGTTGGCATTTCCCCAGTTTTGTGAATTGAAGTGCTGCGTGTCAATCATTCGTCGCTCGCATTCTAAACGAGCAACATCATGAATATATAGTCCAGACGATATAACAAGCGGTGGACGCTATGGATTTTCGGTAGTGGTGGCATTAAACGTATATTTCTGGAGACAGACTAACCGGACGTTATAGTCATATTGTAATCTGGTTTTTCAAGCAAAACTACTCTGAACATACTTTTTATTGTTCACGTAAGCTTGAAAACGCAAAACGTGTCAACATTTAACCTAAAATGGTCCCTACAGAGCAGATGACAACTTTGGTTGGTGAATGAAAAAGCATCAACTTGAAATGAAGACGTAAGGTTTAGTTATGAAAATCCCGCCAACTTGATAGTGAATGATGATGATGATGAATGAACTGAACCATGGTTGGGGTGAATTGAACTAAAAGTTGACATTTGAATATTAAAATTTGCATCACTGACACACACTCGTTCGTGTATGTCAAGTTTCAAATCGCACAGCAGTGTATACAACGCACGATAAACTTTGCACATAGCAAGGAAATGGATACAAGTTTTACTGACTGTGCCGGGCTGTGTGGTCTGAAACTGTGCTTACACGAACGAGAATAGAAATACGATAGGTTCGAGTCGTATACACATAATGGTTTGCAATGTGGGACAGTAGGCCGATTTCTTGGATTGAGTTCAACACTGCAGTGGCATTAAAATAAATTAATTTTTTATGGTTGTGTGTTGGGTTAAAACGGGTGAAATACCCATGCCAAAATGTTTCCTGCAGTTCGTAGGTACGTACGGTAATGAGCGTATTGACACACACGTTTCATATTTCGAATACACAGGATGCGTTTTTTATCATTAAGGTATCTGACAACACGGTTCTACGGGTATTTCGTAAGCACGGGCGGACTAAACTTTTTTTTATGAAACCAGTTTTTGCACTTGAAGGGCACAAATCCTTACTTTTTACATGGGTGCGTTTCGACTTTGTCTCATCAGATCACATTAGGGTAAAATATAGCATAGTGATTGCGCATAGGTCTGCTAAGCCAAGACAAGTTTCGGCTTCACTGTGTCTTATCGGCATAAACAGAACTTCTGCTCGGACGGGACATCACGCTTGACCAGTCGTTCGATTGAAACACAAAGTGTGTTTTAGTTTTAGGGATTTGCGTCAAGCCGGCGTTAATCTATTCCGACAAAAAGTTAGTGTTGGTTTCTGATGAGACGAAGTCGGTACTCCTAACTCCTGCGGTAGAAGACAAAGAATTAAGTCATCGTGAAACTCTAAGCTTGCTCATATGACCTTATTCCACGCAGCTGCAAAAATAAATTTATGAGCAATATTCTATGTTTTGTGTGTGAAATGTGTTACTTACTCAGAGGCTATAACCGCTTGGCGTTTAAATATTTTTTATTCGCTCGAAGACAAAAATGGTGTAGTATTACATATTTCTAAATTCGGAATCCAATCACTTTGGCTCGATATGACACGACCAAAAAACGAACTGCAAAAGACTGAATGTGATCTGCCGTTATTTCGATTCATTCACGGATAATAAGAATTTTTTTTTTTTTTTTTTTTTTTCGAGAGTTGTCCTACTGGAGCTGTAGAGCTAGGTTCTCGGAAGGGCTCCCCGTCAGAATCACATACTACAATTTGCAGACGAGACAGGCAATGTCGCCCAATAAAACACTGCAATAGGCCAATTGTAGCGGGCCGTGATTCTGAATGTGATATTCTTTGTACGGTTTAGGCATGTGCGGGCGTAGGGACTCGGAATCGCGTGTATCATCGCGAAGGGCTCGAATATTTGTACGTTATTGTGCTCGATCGCGTGTGCGTTTGTATGTCGCGTGTGCTAACGTGTAACTTCGCGTGCATAAATTCTATTTCATAACCGTGTGCCTTTCGCATATTCGCGTGTGTTCTAGAATGATCGCGCGCGGACCGTGAATCTGATACTTAATTTTTTGTGTACGGTTCAGATTCCAGAAGGAAGTGGGCTCTTCCATATCATTAGAGATCCCAATCATGTCGTCGTAGAACGCGTGGTCTAGTGGATATGAGCTTTATTTTTTCTTGTTGATTGGTCCAACTGAATGTATGGACCTAAATTGCTAGAATAAAGGTTAAAGATTTCCGGACGTGACCGATTCATAATCGCGCATTTGCGGGTTTGCGTTTGAGATCGCGTTTGTAACTTCGTAAGTACTAAAACGTTCACACAATTGCCGCAGTGTTATCAAGTTTACGCGATCGCGGGCATAGGTGTGCGTAGATGATCGCGAAGGGCTTAAGCGTTCGTATGTTGACGTGTTTGTCCCGTGTGCTCGCGTGTATGTGACTTCGCGTGTATAAATTCGATTTTGAAACCCTGCGGCGATTTATATATTCGCGGACCGTCATTCTGATCTTTAGTTTTCGGTGTACGGATCACATTCTGACAGGGAGAGTGTTACCCCATATCACTAGAGTTTCCGGTCATGTCGCCATGGAACGTTTTGTCTAGTGGATATGGTAGTTATTTTTCAATTTTATTATTTTTTTAATAATTAACAAGGACCTAGATTGTTTGTACCGAGGATAGATACTTCCGGACGATCCCGATTCATGATGGCGCGAGCGCGGGAGTTTGTAGGTTGACACTTGAGATCGTGTTGGTAAGTTTGAGTGCTGAGATTTTCACCTTATCACCGGGGTGTAATCATGTTTGCGAGTTCGTAGGCTGCTTGGAAAATCGCGAGGGGCTCTAACGTTTGTGCGCTGACGTGATTTTGTAACGTGTGTTCTTGAATGGTTGCGCGAACAGTGAGTCTGATATTAAATTTTCAGTGCGCGGTTTGAATTCTGGCAGAGAGTGGGATCGTTTGTATCGATAGGGTTCCCTGTCATGTCGCCATGAGACGTGTTGTCTAATAGGTATGGGCGTATTTTCTTAATTGGTCCAGCTGAAGGCATGGACCTAGGCTTCTAGGATCAAGGATAGACTTTCGGACGTGACCGATTCGTAATCGCGTGCACGATGGCATTTTTGTAGGTTCCCGCTGAGACCGCGTTTGAGAATGTGTGAGTGTTAAGACGTTCACTATCACCATCGTTGTTGATTCAGCTGAAGGCGGGTGTAGAATGGCAGTATAGGACTCGAAAAGAAGAAATAAAAGACAATATATGAGAGACGTAATAGATTAGATAGGTACAAGATACAGCTGAAGTTATGATCATCACATGAGACATACATTAGTACTTCAAACACTACTAATACTTGAATAGCCAATCACCACACATAGCACATCCTTTCTCAATTATCTATTTGTTACTGGTTGATTGTTGGTTATGAGCTGGTGAATAGAGGAAAGGTATAGAACAGACAAAAGGCTCATATCAGCCCTCCCGGCCTCCTCGACACACCACTATCGAGGCGTATTGTAATCAACATCTTGAAGCGGGCTTCTTATATAAATCAAATCCTCAGTAGTCATAATGTTTGGTGGATTATTAACATGAGAACTAATTAACCTCTAGTAGTAGAACTTGGTGCAAATAAAAACTAAAAAGAGCGAAGGTTCTTATATTTAGATAACTCTATTGAATATATTGTGGCTTGATGATGTTTACAATACCGTCAATCCCATCAACCTGCGAGAGGGTCATTCACGGATAATAAGAATTTGCATATTTTTTAACTCAGACTTCAGTCCTTAAAATTACCCAGATAGAAATGCTCATAGGATTCGCGTCTGGGCAATTTTAAACCCATGTACCCTGCGGCGGGAATTGAATTTGCTTGAACGAATTTTGTAGTTGTTAAGTCAATCCCAAAGACTGCCGTCATCGATGCAGCGGTAGGGAACGTTTGAAAGGTGTGTCAGCGAAGAAATGTTTTTAGATTATTGCGCATTTAAGGGTAAAAATATAATATATTGCATCCTCGAAATGTGCAAAGTAGGTTTACGCTAAATAAAAACACAGTTACAAAGCGTGACTAATAATTTCGTAACCCATACGGATTCTCCATAACATAAACCATACACATAAACAACTATACTTAATAAGCTTAATATATCCGACACAGCAGCGAATTCACGGGGTGCTGCACGCACAATGAATTGAATTAAGAAACACCCTAAACATGTTTCACCGAGACAATTAATTCCGAACCGCGCATTGTCCGTCCAAGGGTCACGCCCGTACCGCACTGATTCAGGCACCCGCGGAATATGACGACGCTAGACAACGCACGCAAACCAATCCCACGTTTAAACGAGTTGCGTGAGGTTTAATAATTGTCCAGCGTCCGAGTGCGTCGAAGTGCATGAAAACAAGACAGTCGCTTCGTCTCGCTACACATGAACTGAGGGTAGTCGGTATACTGTATATGTATATTTTCCCCATACGGCGAGTACGTGGTAAGATATATTCTTTTGATTAATCTCGACCAACATAACCGATGTGAGGTTCATCAATTCAATGGGGATAACATTTTACTTTTTAGTAGAAAATGATCTCATAGTCTCAACAGAGCTTCAGCTACTGCTATTCCATAAATAATGGCAGAAAGACAACTTCAATTTAAATACGCTTCAGAAAGGTCAGAACGTTCGCTGATTCCAACAATTTTGAGAAGTATCGGCCCCGGCTGATTGGGACGCTAAACGGTAGAATGCAAATTCTTACTTACTTTTTACTTACGCTAATTCGCTAATTGCATTGCGACTTCATCTCATCAGTATCTGGCGACGACTTGGCAACCAGATGAACCAACCTAATCCCAAACCAAGTTTCGATTTCGCTAGGTTTCATCAGCTAATCAGAACGTCTGTTCTTCCGAGATTACACTCAGCACCAGCTGTTTGCTTCGCAAGGACAAGCATTGTTACGTTTTGCATTAGGCAACTCTCTGGTTGCCAAGTCGGTGCCAGATACTGATGATATGAAGTCGAAATGCAATTATCGACCTGTTGTGAGTAAAAATTGTATCTACCCTAAGAATGATGAAATGAAGTCGAAACATTTGCCAAACAAATTGACTTTCCCACTAACTTGAATGATTTCCCCTGTGGAATAATACAGTAGTTAGTGTTCGGCAGCATCGAAATCGCCAATTTGTCAAGAGTTGAAAAAGTTATTCCATTCCCACTGAACTTTTCACCTTATCCTTTACCATCAAAATCAGTCATCTAGAAGATACTATTTATGGGCTACACTATTTTATGCTGTTTCGTATTGCTCTTCCGCCCTATTTCATACTCTTAAAAAGAAACGTATTATATTTCGTAGTTTAGCTACAAAGGATTTCCAACTCATCAATTGTAGGTTGCTTATTGGTAAGTAGCATATCGTGTCCCAGTTACCCGATGCAACCTCTTTGGAAAATATTTGATCAATGATCGTTTCGTAAGCCATCTGCGAATCCTTGAATCATGGCATCCATTTCGCGTTATGAATAACGTAAGCTAGATCCTCAACTTTGTGTATCGCATGAATCCCAAAAGTATCCACTTCATTCCCATCATAATTTTTTTTTGTTACAAATCAACTCTCTAAGTGAAAGCTCACGCCGAGGATCAGCGTTTCCAGAAGAGGCCAAAAAACAGCAATACCCACCCCGCCACCGGTTAATAATAACAATCAATTAAAACTATTTAGAAACGTTGATTGTAAGTTTCCTCTCTTGTTTCGATGGCAGCTAGCAAAGCAACCAGCAGCCAGCAGCATCAGTAGTCAAGTATCGGGTTTCGTGTACAGTTTATCTCATCTGCTCATCATCCTCGGACGTTCGAGTGTCTAAACAGCGTAAATCTTATACGTAGGTATATGTTTATGCATTTTTTTTCTATGCTCGCCCGGTCGAACCAACCCAGTTCATTCACTCGGTTTTCATCGGCACTTTTCGCTGTCGAATCAAGGCACGGCGGCCCCGGTCGGCATGCTCTCGATTGGATAATTGCTGATAATACATGCCTACAATATAAATGTAGTCACTTTTCTGCCGTCGATTGTCTTTTCGGTGTCTACCACTATTCGGGAAATCGTTGTGCATGTGTTTTATTTAGGATCATTTAACTTTGTCCTCTTCGAAACCTTGAATGATGAGCTCATGTCCGTTCGTCGGTGAACCGTTTCCAGTACGAACAGAGGGTTTCCGCGTATGGACTCGATGATCATCTGGCCACGGTTGATGCAACTCGTGAACCTTGAAATTGACGGTATCCCACGATTGAGTTGGTGATGTTTCTTTGGAAATGGTAAGACCTCGTAATTTTATAGTGTCAGGCAAATTTGAACAACACTTCCTAGGTATTGGTCCAAAGCAAAATTTTGACTAATTTATCATTACCATGAAACGTTTTACGATCACACTGATACTTAAGAAACTCACAAATAATATTCGAACATGTAGCTATCGATAAACTTAATTCAACTTAAAAATAGCATTTCACAGGCACTATGTGTGTCAAACTGATATATGTATCTGCAGTAGTGAAGAACAAGATGTTTCGATCAGGCCAAGCAGCGCCATTTAGAGTCTAAGCATATTAGAGTTACTATTGTCTTTGACGGTAACCTCTATTTTTTCTCGAGTGCTTAAAGATATGCATCTGTTGTTTCCTTCTTTTCGCCATGAGCTGTTCTCCAATTTATGACGCCGATTCATTTCTGTAAATGAAATTACACGATATTTCAGCTCTATTGTTATTTGATATTCCCTCTTGTTTTTTGTTGGGTGTCTCGAGAAATGCATCTGGAAAGTTTGCTTCTTTTCCACATGAGTTGTTCGTCTATAAACCATCAAAATTTGGGTTCACAGCTTAAATTTATCCTGACGACATTCAATTGGATAGACATTTTCAAGTGCAAAAGGTTAGGAAAAGTTCGCAGCCATAATACTAATGTTAGAGTAGGGGTTTTGAATATACAGATAGGAAAACTAGTTTAAAATTATATTTTGCCTTTGCATTGCGAAAAAAATCTCTAATTTTTGCAGAGTTTCTAAGTTTTAGAGGTGACAAAAAATTACACTCTGTATTAATATTTCCAATAACACTGCTGCGCCCGCTAATTGAACACATTAACAAGAAAGTAAACCGCGGCTCCAAAGATACTTCAACATTTTGTTAATTTGTGGAACCATAAAATTGCTGTAGTTTATAAACAATTTTAAATGCACTGAAATATTTGATAAACTGCATTGTTTGTATTATACCAAAAATATATACAAAAAAGCACCCTTGTGTAAGAAAATCTAACAGGCGGAATCAATACACTCTACATGGAATTTCGCCGAACGCCTGGGGCTTTTTATGGCAATCAGGAATGTCTTACGAACATCAAGGGAGTTCTACGAACTGCGTTTGTTTCCATTTTATTCATAAACGACCTTTGCACTCGTATCAAATTTGGGAAACTATTCTTCGTCGATAATTTAATTTTTTTTTGGGATTTTGCATCGTTTGCATTATTTATTTCCATAAAAAGTTCCGTGTTGTCTGCATATGCAAGCACTTCTATGCGTTTAAGTATAGAAAAAATGTCGTTTATGTACAAGATAGAAAGAGGGTCCAAGTTGAAACCCTGGGGAATGCCAGAGGTGACTGGAAGTGGTTCAGAAAGTAAATTTTCAAAACGTACAATTTATTCCCGTTTCGTTAAATATGATTTCAGCTATTCTAGAATTTTTGGCCATTGATCGTGGGACCGGTTTGAATTGGAATATTCTATGTAACCGCACTCCATAACTCGTAACTCCGGAACAGAAAGTCGAATCGGATTAAAATTTCATAGCAGTTTACGGCAATGCAACACTTTTTATTTGAGAGTAAATATGGTGAAAACGTTCCCGCCATCCCCGAGAAACCGATGTAACTGTTATTTTGGACTTTCAGAACTGTCCTTGGTGGTAAATGTATGTTCTATGGAGTCTTTGAACTTTTTATATAAGAAACAATAACTTTGGTCGACCGCATTCCTAGTTATGTAGCCGTTACTGAAAATGAACACAAACAAAAAGAGAATTGGGGCAAAACGATCATGATAACGTATCCTTACGGCCATTTTAAATATAAAATAACTGTAACCCTAGACATTTTTCGATAAGAAGCACCCATTTTGGGAAACCTTCTATAAAGAAGCGTCGCGTGCTTCCTTTCTCATATAGAAAGGTTATGCGATCGCTCGGAATTTCAACATTTTAACTGAGGCTCGGAGGGCCGGGTCTCTTGTACCACTCGACTCAGTGAGTGTATGTGTCAAATACCCTAACCCATATTTCTGAGAATCGGCTGAGATGATTTCAACAATAGTGTATCCAAATGAAGCTATAACATTGCCATAGATTGCTATCGAATTTTGTTAGGTGGATTACAACAGGTTTAATAGTTTTTTTTTTCTATTGTGTATTGCATTAAACGTAGAAATAGATGTTATTCGTACTAAGAGTTTCAAATGGACAGCGTAGCAATTGGAAGACATTTGACGCTCTATTTAATTAAAAGATCAAGATAAACTCCTGTTTTTCAATAAGTCAAGCCAGGCAAAAACGTGTTTCAAACCACTGTGAACTCTAATTTCCAACACAACATTAGGGTAGTGAACGCTGAACCATCTCCAGCGAAAACGAAACTCGATTCCTTGGAATCCTGGTACGCACCGGTACCTCCGAGTGCATTTCACTTTTTTTCCAACTCAAGTATTTGGTTTGCCTACTCTAATACTCACGAGCACGGTAGCTCCAGTGCACATATGTACTACACACTTAGCTAGGTACACGCATATTCCAAATCTGACACTCGGCTGACTTGCCGTTGTCGGACGTCATGCAAGCAAGCAAGTCAGTAATTTGCTAATTGAGCTCGTAAATTTCCCTTTTGCGATGCTTTCGATTTCATTAATACTATGTTCCTGCCGTAGCTAGAGCTACACGGGCATTAATGTTTTACATGGTACACTCGTTCTTTTCTTCTACACTTCACTGCGCACAATTGGATTGGCCCATTTCTTTTTTGTTTTGCGCGAGGGGGCAGATCATTTGCGGTATGCTTCGCCTAGATGTATGGTTGAATTTTCGAAGGAAAGCTTCCCCTTTCCTAACCGGAAGTGACAATTCTTAGGTCAACAATTTGTTTTAAAGGTATGTCTTATATTTTGCATAGATGAAAGTTGAAAATATGAAATAAAATGTGGTTAACTAGTATTTACAACTGACCATCGGCAATTCAATAACTTTATAATACACAATGACACATGAAAGATTGGCGGTAAATATGCGACTCCTTACATACTTAATTTGTATTATCGTGACTTTAAACAAAATCCTTCCGAAACTATGAACCTGCATTTGTCGTATTTGTGATATAAATATGCGATATCAGGTTATTTAACATTTTGAAAATACTATTTTTGTGTTTCAAATTCATTGATCAGTAATTACCACCAGTCCTGGTCCCGAGTGATGTCTCGGGAAACAATTACTAATATCGAACTTTATCAAGATATGTATTGTGCCCTTATGCATAAATTGATTCAATATATTTTCACTTTTTTAAGTGTAAATTTAGCATAGTATGCACAGAGAAATACTAGTTCATACCTACTACAATATTATTTACTTGACTTTCATAAAAGGGGTTTTCTACTTCAATACAGCACTGAATTATTTATTAAGCGTTAATTCTAATTTGTTCTCATTTTCTGGTGTATTGCACAATCCTTGACGTTCAATACATCCCATTTCTAATATATCAACGGATTCAAATGTAGGTCCGATTTGTCAGTGAGACAATCAGCCGCCACACTGTCAGTTCAGCATCACTGAGCAATCGAATTGGTTGTTTTTTGAATCATTTCCAATGCAGCAAAGTTCCCGGAACAAAACAAAAAAAAACAGCGATTCAAATCTCGCATACGATGCATACTACAAAATGTTGCTTCGGGAGAAAGTTAAAGCAAAGGCGCTATCAGCTTGGCGCAAAAAAAGCAAACCGCTTAAATGGGCTCTGTGTTATCGCTTCATTTGACACGAAACGAAAAGCATCGTTTACTGCTTTATCTATGTACTATAACAAGGCAAACGAGAGACAGCGAAACGCCGGCAGCTGTTTAATCTGTTGACTGTTTCGAAACATTGCTCAGTTCAACTTAGCTTGTCTCTAGGACAGTGTCACCTTTTTCATAGCACGGCAATGCAATTTTTAATTTCATTGTTGATTCCCATTTCTAATGGAAAATGCCCACGAACTAAAGACATTGACAAATTCTAGAATATTTGTTTTACTGTTCATTTCACATGTAGTACATATTTTCATCTCATTCTGTACAGATTCAACTTCAAACCAAAAACAAACCTATCGAACAGTGATACACTTTAGTGTGTTACAGAACTTTGTCTCATCAGTGTCTGACATTGACTTAATGCCAGATAGGCGTTAAATCCATAATTGTAACACAAAGACGGCATAATGGACGATAGGCGTAGGATGGCGTCGGCTGGTAAAATACTTGTACTATCCTTGATATTGTAGAATTACACTAAAACCTGGCTAGAGTTGATGAATATTTTATTTTGTTTTACTCTACTCAAATAAAAAATCAGACCAAACCTTTGGTATAAAGAAACTCAGCTGGCGTTAATTTCTTGACATACAACCGAGCAGTTGCGCATATGTTGTCATGAATATCTTCTTTAATTTTTCAAAAAGAAAATATCGATATCTTTATTTTGATCACAAGGCACAGTACAATAACAGATCAGGGACAAAAATGTGTGTAAAAGCGAAGCGAAACTTTGAACAAGTGCCGCTCTCTACCCCTTGCGTCCTATCACTTAAGTCAAAGTGCACGTTGCAATTGTCCAAAAAGACAGCTCATGAAATAAAGAATAGAAAATTTCATTATTTTCTATTCAATGAATATACAGATATTGTTGCTTCTACAAAAACTTCCTCCCATATTACTCAGTACATAGATTACACTCAGGTTTTTTTTTACGCGGGGGATACGAGCCGCGTAAATGAAAACCGCGTAAATGAAAACCGCGTAAATTTCAAAATCCGCGTAAATGAAAACCGCGTAAATTTCAAAATCCGCGTAAATGAAAACCGCGTAAATTTCAAAATCCGCGTAAATGAAAACCGCGTAAATTTCAAAATCCGCGTAAATGAAAACCGCGTAAATTTCAAAATCCGCGTAAATGAAGACCACTTAAATTTAAGAATCCGCGATAAAGGGAACCTCATTGATGGGTACCGCGTAAATTCCAAAATCCGCGTAAATGAAAACCGCGTAAATTTCAAAAACCGCGTAAATGAAAACCGCGTAAATTTCAAAAACCGTGTAAATGAAAACCGCGTAAATTTCAAAATCCGCGTAAATGAAAACCGCGTAAATTTCAAAATCCGCGTAAAAAAAACCGCGTAAAAAAATACCGCGCAAAAAAAAACCGCGTAAAAAAAAACTTGAGTGTATATTCATTTTAACACCAAAGATAAAACAACGTAAACTATATGATGCAAGGGGAAGAGTTCTTCAAGATCTGTGACGAGTTTCCAAAGCAAGCAAGGTGCTGCCGCGAATCTAACTTTCGTAGCCCACTACTAAGCCATGAAAATTAATGCTCGTCAACTTGTGAAAATTGTTTACATTCTGAGAAGGTGGTAATTTTGGGCAAGCTTTGCGCTACATTATTTATGAATGGTTCCTAGAAGTTAAATAAGTAGTATTGTTCATTTTATAGTAAACTAGCTAATACCCATCGCGCGTTGCTGCGACTTTCAGCGAAATAGAAGGAAAATACAATTTGTTTCGAAGCGCCATCTGGCGGACAGATAATCCCCAAACAATAGCACACAAACACGCTTCATAACAAATGTCTACTACGTATAAATTTATGGTACTTTGATTGCTTTTATTGCATTCTTAGAAATTTTTATAAATCGTGTTCAGGGCATTTATGTTATTTTACAATATATTTGACACTTTTATTGAGATAATTTATGATAATTTTATGGTATATGATATTGCATTAGTATTATAGTGAAGACCCGATTTTATCTGCACCCGATTTTATCAGCCCCAAATTTTGTCTACCTCCGATTTTATCAGGTTCATACAAAAATTGGTAGTTTAATGGGCTCTAGAAGACGAACCAAGTTAAACTCGAGTAAATCCTTTCTTGAGCATATTTTCTTCTATCTTAGAGATCCAAACTTATAATTTTTTCATCTAGCGCTGTCAAAAATTTAAATTGAAACTAAATAATCAGAAAACGTGATGAGGCTACATCTAAGGACTAAAAAAGAATATTTTAAGAGATTCAGTTTCTTAAAAATAAAGAAAAATATATGTACCGAATTTGTCAATGTCTCCGTTTTACCAGCCTAAAATTCATCAAGGGACTTCACTGTATTATTATTTACTAAAGGTTTTAACCTCAAGGGTCATTCGCCTTTTTTTAGAAATGATATGTATTTCGGTGGAACACTATTGCTGCCGTCTATCCTGGGCGCAGTGTTTTTCACTCCTTGTGTTAATTTTCTTTCTCGTTTACCCTCTGCTGTTTGCTGATCGTTTCGTCTGCCTTCTCCCTCGCTCGTGCTTGCGTCCATGTCGTCGTCGCTAGAGCAGCTTTGATTTGCACTATTAGATGTTTGGTACTTTTTGCATTTTCGAGTGACTCCGGTATAGCCGCCACCTTTTTGGTTTATTACTTCCTTGGGTATGTTAACTATTAGTTTGGGGATATCGCAGAATATTTTCTGTTCGGCATTTGCTTTTTGGCTGGCTGTTAGTGGCGTATCAGTAGATGCAGAAAGTTTTTTGCTAGTGTTGCTTGTAGTAGATGCATTTGCTATAGTTCGGCGCGTGGCTTACCGTAGTGTGTTTCCTGGTTACAAAACTGGCACGTGGGCGTCTGCCCAGGGTATGCGCATAGCATTCTTCGAATGTAGTTAACACCTTGAGATAACCTCAGATAAGTAGCTATAGGTTGGTTCAAACGCATTTGAGCACCGCTCAGAATCCCAGAGCAAAAGTTTCTCAAAGTGATATTTGTGACGAATTCCGCTTCTCCATATTTCAACATGAATCTTTTAACCCTCCGGCCCTCGCGCCGTTGTATTTTGTGCAACACCTTCAGAAATTCTAGCGACATCGTCTTTCAGCACCAGCGGCTACTCATTCGGGGAGCCATTCGCGCGAGTGCCGGAGGGTTAATATAATCTGTACTAGAGCGCGGTGCCAAATCCATTATCCTTATACACGGGGATCTTGGTCTCGATGTTTTCGTATTCGACGTCGTGTTGCATGTTGTTCTTTGCTTTCTACTTCGGCTAAAGAGTTGAACGTTATTACCACCATATGCCTCGTATGATGTAGCTGTATGTGAAAAATTAGTTTAAAAGTTGCATTATTATATGGGAATTGACTGAA
The DNA here is from genome assembly GCF_030247195.1 of Topomyia yanbarensis. Lineage (NCBI taxonomy): Eukaryota > Metazoa > Arthropoda > Insecta > Diptera > Culicidae > Topomyia > Topomyia yanbarensis. Next base: position 8,008,930 of record NC_080670.1, on the reverse strand, counting down.
TGAACTAACCCACTCTGTATCGCAAAAATATCGTATCTTTCTCACCAACAACACCCACCCCCTCCCACCGCTTTGATTTGATAAGGTCAAGCTGGTACGCTTATCGGCTAAAGATTGTCTAACGTGTTATTGATGATCATATCATAAGCGACTCGCCAAATAATCTCAACAGGGTGAAGGGTTACCTTTTTCATTTTAGATAATATCATAGTAGAGCTCCGTTTTGTTTCAGATAGTATGGTAGTAGAACTTGTGTTCTCGAAAGGATTTCAAACCATCGAAAATCCACCAATGGTTGATATCAGACAAAGCAATGTCGTGAGGCCAGATTATCACTCCGAAAGACGCTTCTTATTTTTGTTTTCTTTTGATGCCTAATAATGGACCTCTCACACGGCTCAGTGCAGCTAACACACTGAGTCAGCATCACCAATCCAGAGCAAAAAACTACTAAAAGTAAATCCCCTTAATATTCGTGTTCGTTCGGTAGCACGCAGCCAGCAAAACCAGAGTCCATCGGTTTTCCAAAAACACAAGAGAAAAAGAAAACCTACAATCCACAAATTGCCACTGCGACTTTTCCGCTCATACTGCTGCGACTCGCGAATCGTCGTTTTTCCCTGATGCTTTTAACTGGAAATAATTGCTGTAATTTCGAAGCTCGTGCTCTTGAAAAAACACGATTTGAAGGCTCCGCGTATAAGGCAATGACATGGCACAGTGTAGGAGTGTTGCGGGTGGAACGTCTTATAACGATATTCTTATTTTTTGCTTGCACGCTCTCGTTCGCTTCTTCCACGGGATGTGATGTTTACGAATGATGTGCAACTATACGATAAATCGTACATGGATTGTAGGTACATTGGCGCTGTGTTTGCTCCATCCAGCTAACTAACCTTGAGCGGAATATGGAGTATGGGTTAATGGCTACCGCACAGAGCATCTCGCAGAATGTAGGTCAGCTAAAACTATGTGTTCCTGTTCCAATGCCCCGAGATATGGCCAAAGCGAAAATTTTGACTTTACCCATCAACATAGTATGTGCACCTTTGCGTTCCCTGACAATTTTGCAGGTCAATGTCATATGTATTCATGCGCAAACTGCAGATACCATCCCGGTCATGCTGGTGCGCTGTTTGTTTGCAAAGATCTCAAACAACACCCTTGACTGGTACAGTGAGACGCTTGAATGCGAAGATCTGCTTCAAATAATGGTCGCTGATTGTACACACGCGGAATGAATCGAGGTTGCGGGTATAGAGTAAAACAAAAATGAAATCTGAAGGTGCTGGAAAAGACATTTGCAAAATCATAAATATTAATAAAGGATTTTGCTGGTTTCCGTTCGCACCACCATACGGATAGTAAACAATTGGTTTATAACTGCGGTTATTTATATTTGCGATACGAACACAGTGTTTCAAACAAATAGTTTCTTATTCATCGCACATATTATGGTGGCTTAACGAACGTTACATATGCTACAATTGTTCCGTACCGTGGTCGGCCCCCGGATAACACAAGTCTCTTTCTCTATACTCTTCATCATAATTTTCCTCATTCGGTCAAAATAAAACGGTATCCGTTATGCGCTTAACTTTGTGTTTTTTTTTCGACCTTCCGTCACCGTCATGATTGGCTCATCTTTTCCGATTAGTGTAGTGAGACATTGTTAGGAAATGGGAATCAGAAACGAAGCTGAATAAACAAACGGTTTGAAGGTTAAACGTCTTGTTTTTTAAACACTAACTCAGCGCTTCTGGCAAAATAAAATTCCAACGAGTAAGGCAGTTCCGGGGCGTTTCAAATGTGTATACATATGGGCGTCTGTCAACGGAACTGCATCCGATTCGTGCTACCGATCCCATCAAACAGTTGCCGACAAGATGATAAGAACAAAGGTGTTGATTTTTTGGAAGTTCAAAAATTGTTTTATTTCTACTTATCTTAAGATTTAGATCATCCTAATTTTAATGTGTAAATACATAAACATACTCGCTGTTAAATATTCCACCTCTTTGTAAATCATCTTGATCGTCACAACATGTGCGATGCGAATAACATATCAAGAGTGCTGATTCAAATGGACCTTAGTGACAAATGTAAACAAACTGAGTTATTTGCAGCACAGCATGTGATTACAACATAGCTAACGAATACCGAAAACCAGGATTCATTATACACAGTATTTATCAAAATAACAAGCATTATATAAAAAATCGCAAAGTTTTCATGATCATATTTTGAAATTTTGCACTTGAGACCTTTTAAAATGAAAGGACCTATGCGCGAAATATTTCAAAACCTCTGCAACTGTTCATAGGCGCCATGCAAAAACGACGCAAGATTCATTTCATTCCATGTTTTCCCCACTGCACATAGGTACCTAGTAAAAACGTCCTAAGCATCAAAATAAAAGAAATTGTTTTCTTCTGTTCATGCGACTTATTTTCGAAGCTGAATTTAATAAGTATAATAAATTAAATGATAATTGGAAAGCTTAGTTATTCTAAAGTAACATGCCATTCGTTGGTTTTAACCCCTTCCAGCCAATGATTTGTTAATATAAACTAAAGTTTCCCGCATTTTTTTTCTGTAGGACTTCTGTTAAATCCAGTGCAACTATTTACCATAGTAATGAAGAACATTCGTATTCCGGTCTCATTTTGTCGAAAACTTTGAAGAAATTCAATATTCGTCGTAAGAGCTACCTTTGCTGAAAAAAGCCGCATGTGCAGCGTCGTATGATTCTTGGGCCCGAAAAGAAGACCTATGTGAAAGGTCCTATAATTTTCAAAAGGACGCATCATTCTAAAGCGCTTAAAAACTACATTAGCACTAAACATTTCATGTTTTTAGCATTATTTACCTAAAGAGCATAGTCCTTAGACTATATTGGCATAATTGTTCCATCAAAATGCATATTTGTTCTCTAATAGGGATTTGTTTTAGGTCCATGAAACTTCAGCCTCGTTTTTCTCAGTTTGAGCTCAATGTCACTTAGGACCTTTTGAATAAGTACTCTTGATATGTTCATTTGATGCTCACGCATTCTTGAATCCACACCAATATGAAGACAATAAAGCCGGTATGAAAATAACACATTTTGATGAGTAACATGCCTGGGCCAGCAGGGAAACTGGTAGAAAATGATAATTATTGACTGGGTAAGTGGACTATAGCGCTGGAGCGCGGTGTAGCAAAAAATCAATTTTCGACTATATGAATGTTCACGACAACGTTTTAGGGTAAGGTGGTGAAGATTGATTACGAATCGAATTGTGATAAAACCGAAAATTCTAGTTAACAGAATATATATCATTAAAGATAAATCCCTGGTCGTTTTTTGACGCATCTATTTTGGAAAAACTATTTAGAAAAGGATGCAATCCGCAATCTAAACCAAAATGCGCGATATTCCAACTCTAGCCTCTTAACTAACTTGAGATATTGAGATTGATAACCTTTTAGCATACATACCTGCGTAAACTTTCACTGTAGAAATGTGCGTACATTTATAGATGATGAATAACACACACAGACCGTAAAAATGGGAGGCAAATATAAAAAACTAGCTCTGACGGAATGGTATCCAGGTACAACACATGGAATAAAAAGGTTGGCCTAGATCCAGTGACGGCACCGTATTTGGGTGAATATTTTTTATGAGATTTCTTTTATCTTTTGAAGGTGATTGATTTTGGTTACCACCGTCGTAACTGTACTAAACGATCACACTTAGTTTTTGAATATTGTATTTATGGATCAAGATAAAGAACGTTTAGAGCATTTAAATAGCTGCGACCCATTAGGAGGTTGATAACAATATATATTTTTTCGGCAACACTAGCCTATGGGCCGTGTGGCATCCAAAGGGTTGATGTATCTCAGTCATGAATTGATTCACTGGTTTTCTGTTTCACTGTCTTAAGAGTTGCTAAGTCAAAGTAGGGTAATAGGGTATAATACGCCCCACCGGGGCTAAACGCCCCTCTTCGATTCCCAGGATTCCTGAATTATCTAAAAAGTAAAAATGACTGATAACAGTATCGTTTCATGAAATCAACGTACTAAGTTAGTTTGGTATTTTTTAATATGTTGCAAAACAACAATATACACAAAAGTTTCAAAAGAGCTACTTTTATGTAAGCTTCCACTTGTTCCAATAGCATTACAACCAATTAGAAACAGTCGGATTTGATAGAACTATTTCAAGTAGCTTACTAGAATATTATAGTTACTATCTTAGTTTTTAGCTTGGCCTAAAACTATGTGTGTGTAGAATTATTCATGTATTCACAATAGCTCATCACCGGCCAAAATGCTCCACCCATTGTTGTGGGGCATACTCACCGATTGCTGTGGGGCATACCGTCCTCTTGTTGTGGGGCATATTACATTTTCACCGGGAGCATTTTGCCCTGGGTGAAAGAAAAAACGAGAATTTAGGCATCTTTGAAAAATGTTTAATAGTACTTGTATCAGGATGTTTTTAATAAAAAATGAAACGGATACTAATTTCTAACTAATATAACAATAAATTAGAGTAGTTAATGAGAAGATCATAGCGTCGAATGGTGAAATATAACTATTTTTGCTTAAGGGGGGCGTATTAGACCTGTTTACCCCATCTCCATGTCGGACACTGTATGGTTGGAGGCACTAAGCATCCCATTCACGAACGGAGTACCATGGGCCTTGCCCAAGTCTCTGACTCAGATAAATTTGGAAAAGTGAGGTACGTGAAACAATTTACGCTGAGTAATTGCCTAAAATAATGGTATAAAAATCTGGACACCTTGGTGCACGCAAGACTACGTGTTTGTTTTCAACAAAAATGATATGAGCATGATGACCATACAATTCGTGGTTGCTATTCTGTGATTGACCAGAACAAGCGACATTGCACAAAGAACCAACGAATGGGGACTGGGACTAGCTATCCATTCTCCATGTACACGTTTCGAGAGATCTAAATTTTTAAGTGTCAATAACGGCGCCGACCACGTCCTTACAGTCATCGGGAAAGGAAGGGAATGCTACAGTGATAACCGTTGGTATGGAGACCGTGTATACCTCAGCATATCCACGGTTTTGTTAGTGAGATGAGATAAATAGTTGCATAGATCTGGATTCACCTTGGTAAGTGATATAATCTATGCGACTCTCAGAAGTGTTATCATGTATTAATTGCTCTGGGCAGCTGGCTGCCGAAATTTTTTAGAAGATTTATCATTTGTTGTATTAATTCGGGAACTCTCAGCATTTAGAAAACGCAACTTGAACTTCCGGACAGCCGGCCATCGGGAGTGTTGCTTATTTTTAATTGACGAGTCTTACTGTAGCTGTAGAGCTAGGTTCTCGGAAGGGCTCCCCGTCAGAACCACACACTACAATTGCAGACGAGACAGGCAATGGCGCACAATAAAACACTGCTTTAGGCCAATTGTAGCGGGCCGTGATTCTGAATGTCATATTTATTGTACGGTTCAGGTATGTGCGGGCGTAGGGACTCGCGATCGCGTGTATAATCGCGAAGGCCTCGAGCATTTGTACGTTAATGTGTTCGACCGCGTGTGCGTTTGTATGTCGCGTATGCTAACGTATATGTAACTTCGCGTGTAGAAATTCTATATTCAAGCCGCTTGCATTTCGCAAATTCGTGTGTTCTAGAATGACCGCGCGAGGAACGTGAATCTGATACTTAATTTTTCGTGTATGGTTCGGATTCTAGAACAATGTGGGTTCTTCTATATCACTAGTGTTAGAGGGCATGTCGCCATGGAACGTGTTGTCTAGTGGATGAGCTTTATTTTTTGATTGGTATAACTGAATGTATGGACCTAAGTTGCTAGAATGGAGGGTAAAGATTTCCGGATGTGACCGATTCGTGATCGCGCGCATTTGCGGGTTCACGTTTGAGACCGCGTTTGTAACATCGTAATCACTAAAACGTTCACATTGTTATCGGAGGGTTATAAAGTTTGCGCGATCGTGTAAGTGACTTCGCGTGAATAAATTCGATTTTGTAACCCTGTGGCCATACACATATTCGCGTGTGTTTTGGATGGTCACGTGGACCGACATTCTGATGTGCATAAAGTTAGCACTACCACTTTCGAAAAAGTGAAAAATTTGGTATAGTAGTGCTAACTTTACAGTAAAGTTGGCACTACTATACCAAATTAAAAAAATAAAACAAATGCGACAAATTTTTTGATTTCACAACAAATTTACGCAATTAAGCGACAATTAATCCATGTGTCATACTTCACTTTTTTGAAAGTGGTAGTGCTAACTTTATACACATTTATTTAAGGTGTGTATAAAGGTTTGTTAGTGTCCATTTGAAGTATTATCCGGATTGTTTATGTTTTGTTTATGTGCCCATATTAAATGTTCTCGTCGAATTTTCATATGAGGCTGACAAAATCGGTTTGGAAAGTTGATAAAATCGAATGCTGATAAAATCGGGTCCTCACTGTAGTGCTGTTGACGCATGTCATATCCAACTTCACCACATGCGATAATTTTGCTCTCATAGTCAATATGGCTGTTAATAACATAAACAGAAAACATGTTTAGTATAGGGGAACATGGGGAGACTTGACCAAGCGCAAAATTCTATTTTTGGCTATGGCGTCTTCTATTCGATTCTTAATTTTTTTTCAAAAATATTTTTATACTTGTTTCGATCCCTTAAGGTAATTTTGAAAGTTTGGAGTAAAAAATCCTTTCCTTGCAGAAAATATTACGTGATTAATAAATTTGCATTAAATGATGTAATTTTTTATCAAAGTTTGTATGGACATATCTACTCGACTACTAATTACTATTAAAGGACTAATATACCATCTTCATCCTTGTGAAGCAGTGAAATGATTTTACATAAACTGGTATATTGGAATAGTTATTACTATAATTCGCATGAAATTGAACGCAATAACTAATGTTGGGGAGACTTGACCAAGATTTTATGGGGAGACTTGACCAAGTGGCGATCAGCTGAAGAAAGATACAAAATTCCCAATATTTATTATGCTTTGGTATCTACTGTTAATGTTAATCACGTCATAAAAAAATCCCACCCCAAACATAAGTCTTTATATTTCAAAATTTGTAAGCAAAGTAGTAGGACTGATTTCGTGACGTGTGAACATGCAATGCAAGCAGTACGGTTAATCCTTAAAAAGAAATGCATTTAAAAAAATCAAAATTAATCAAATGCAACCTTTTCATATTTTTTACTGCTACCTAAGGATCTCGAAAATAGGGAAAAAAATTACAGTATGTTTTATGTCATTATTTTTTATTATGATTTTTCAAAATTCTCTTGGTCAAGTCTCCCCACGCCTTGGTCAAGTCTCCCCGCAATGGGGAGACTTGACCAGAAAAAACTATCACAGAAAAACTTTTGTAACTTTTCAAAAATTAAATTAAAAATTCTGCAAAAAATCATGAAGACGCGCAATAACTTTGTGCATTATATCTGAATGATTTTTGGGGGATTAAAGACTTTTTTAGAGATTTATGCAGTTTTAGCTGAAAACCTGGTCAAGTCTCTCCATGTTCCCCTATTTGCTTCATAATGAATCATCAGCTTCTGATGACTTCAAAAGGGTTTTATGGTACTGTGTCAGAAATAATCTAATCATTATCGGCAGCTATGCAAATGCCTACCACGTAATTTGGGGCTGCTCAGATATTTATTTGAAAGGCACTGAATTGATGGAATGCTTAATCAGTGTAAATATGCAAATACTCGATAGAGGAAATCGTCCAATATTTGCACTGTCTGCCAGAGAAGAGGTGTTAGATGTAACTCTCTGCTCTAACAGTATTGCGTATGAGTTGGCAAACTGGCTCTCCCGAACGAGTTCGAATCGTCGTTAGGTGATCGTAAATACTTCATCTTTGATCGTTTGAACGTCTCCCTAGATATAGTTACATATCGTAATCCCAAATCTATGAACTAGAAACAAATGTCGATGAAAACGGATTTACAACAGCGACCCGAAGGAACATGAAATAAAATAGAACTTCTAACGATGGACAGCATGAAAGCAGTACCGATGGCGACATGGACGTGAACGACAACGCGAGAGAAGGCAGACGGATTGAGCCCCAAGTTGCAGAGAACAGCTAATGCGTCACCGCAAAGTAGAAAAATCACAACACGCAGCAGCAAGCTGTGTCAACAAGACCCGACAGACAGATAGTAACTTTGTGTTCAGCAAAATTGATCTAAAATAATAAACGGATTCTCTGAAAGAATAACTGTTAAGTTTAACTACGTGTGACTTCAAAATCCATTTTAGTTTGCGAAAATGTTAAGCAAAATCGGAAAGTTAAACTATAAATGAGAATAGCTTTTGGCACGAAGCAGTGGCCCACGTTTACACAAGCTGAATTATACCCAAATTTTCACCTTGCTCGTTAGCTACCACAAAAAGCATGATGTTGTTCATAACAAACCATATAATCAGCGTAAGGAAAGTTTCGAATAGGGCTCTTCGCATGTAACCAAAACAAGATTTTTTGAATTTTTTTGCTCGCACCCGGTTGTGCCGTGATAATGGTTTCTTGCACACAGCAATCGTACAATAAAACAAACGCACCTCATTGTTGTGCCCGTTTCGGCCACTCCGCACGTACGTACCTACTTAGCTGGTAAGGAGCCACTACCGAAAATACCGATGAAATGCACTCGAATACCCCCCGCTTTGGGTAGTCAATGGTCACTGCAGTGACTAATTGATTACAAGCGAGTCAGTTTTCACTTTCCTCGATGATGGACTTATATCCAGTAACCACTATCGCTAACAGCGTGACACTTTTACGTAAAGTTTCATCGACAAGTTTAGCTATAGTACAGTTTTACAGTAGTAGCTACTAAATGAACTTCTGAACGAGTGACGAGTGAAATATCATGGTTGGATTATTGGCTTACTGTTGAGTGCCACTCGGTGGCAGGTATTAATTCCGCTAGTCTGTCTTCGTCACATCATTGCAGTAGCAGCATGTGTAATGTAATGGTTCAATGAGCTTCTGATGGATAGTTGCAATTTACGATTATAGCACACGTATACTTCTGCGAGATGTGATATACTTTCAATGTTTTAGTTCGAATTGGTTAGTCTTAAATTATGTAAAATTTACTCCCCAAAGGGAAAAAAATCGCGTTGATCCAATGCGTACAACAGAACGCAACACATAACTTAGATAACGTTGAATTTTGTGTTTTGAATTCATCTCATCAGTAACTAGCACCAACTTGAGGTTCGTTAGACGAGTACTATATACTAGTACTAACATTGTTACTAGTTGCTAAATCAGACCAGTAGTGACTAACTGGTGCCAATTTCAGTGCTAATTAGGCTTTATTGTCAAACCAAACCCAATTCCGAAACACGAAATTCAACTTTATCAGTAAGAATTTTTAAAGTCAAAGTACCTATACGATAGTAAGATGCACTTCTTCTGACCGAAAGGAAAGAACGATTGAAAACGGGGCAATAACATGGTGCTTAAAAGCTACTACCTCATGTCTTCCCATGAGTGTATCAATGGTATTTAAGCCTTAAACTGGCTGTGACTGAGTGCTATTCATCTTAAGCGGTAGTAGCAGAATGAGAGCATGCGAATGGATATCTCTGTTCTACCAAAACCCATCGTGAAATTTCATCCAGCTAGAAAGAAAATCGCTGCTAGTTTTCACCTTACGATTAATACTAACTTATTAACACTAACATTATGCTATTGCTAAATTATAACTAATATTGCCCACTAGACAAAGAATTAATGAACAATCGCTTAGTAACGCTACGGGATAAGTTGTAGCAGTTGGAAATCTCTAGGTAGGCAAGGAATGCTCAAGTGTTATGACCGGGTTGAATGCATGTTTGAACTGGACTCATATAAACATTCGGTGAGATGGTCAAGTACGCCAGCATTAACGGTGAAAGTTAATTATTTTCATTCAGCAGTCATAAGACTATAATCTACCGTAACGCAGAATAAAACTTATGAAATGGGCATAGTTAAAAATTGGCGAAGTTCCATAAAATATCTTTTCGCTATACGTGACAACATTAACAGTTTTACAATCGAACAAAAGCTATTAGTCGATATACTTCCAATAAATGGAAACATAATTTATATAAAAAAATTGAAAGCAGATTCCGAGACCTCATTCAAATAGCCACAGTGCACTCATGGTGGGACCAACTACTTCCCAAACCGTGCATTCTTCTTCTTGTTGTAACAATCTACCACCAGACAGTGTTTTTATTTTTCCAATGGTTTCGATTATTATTTTCGTGAAGGACGACAGGCGGGAGTTGGGGGGGCGTACACGAATTCTATACACACTCTAGCACCGACCGATACAACCAGCCGTGCCGGCGAACGAGGGGGAATCATTCGACGCTATTATGTACCCATCATAATACTCCCGACTGCGTACGTCGCACAAAACTGCGGAGGAGGCGGTGGTCCCAGATCGGAAGCACGACTTCCTCCGGTCGCAGTGCCGTCTGATCGATACACTCGTACAGTAGTTCTATTATAAATATAGACGTGTTGCTTACCGATCATTGGTTGGGACCACCAATGTGGTTGATGGTTGAAGTGTCATGTGTACTTGAAACTTGTGGATGGAATTCGGATTCTTAGGGAGTATGCAAATTTGAATTCACAAATTTTCTATTACTAGTGTTTATAGTAACAAACTACCACTGATAAAAAATTACATTCACCTTTTACAATGAGTAAAAAGTGCCAAAAACAAAACCGAACAAGACCGAAACAGAAAAAGCAATCAAATCGCACGGTTTAAAAAAACAAACCATAGTGATTCACTGTCCGATTGCTGGAGTAGCTTTGGCGCTGGCGGTTGTCGTGATTTTTATCGTAACGATTATTGATATTACTTCCCTCGTTATGGCATGAAAGAATAAGGCAACGAGTCATTTTGGGAAATCAGTGTCATGTCGAAAGAGACGATGAACAGCACTCTGCACTCCGAAATTTTTTGGGGATTAGTCAGCCACGGCAGTTTATGTGAAAGTGAAAATAATGAAATCTTTAGTGGAAGCTTATTTCAAAGGATGTGGGTTATTTATGCAACTTGTAGCGACTCATACCATTTTGAAAGGAAAAAAAACTCAAATGGGGCAAATTTTATTATATTACATATTGAACAACCCTCTGGTAGTCAAATCGGCGCACCGCACGAGTGATGCAAAATTAATAAATTTTCTTTCCAACGCCTTCATACTGTTTTCAACGGTGTTGAAAAACAAAATGCACACAATGCCAAGCATGGAACGGTAATAGAAGGAGAAATGTTTTCCCTTATTCGGTATGGTATATGATGCCTCTACCGATCCAGAGATATATTTCGGTCATTACAGTTTTACGTATGACATTATGAAAGCTTTCTAGTATACATTCGATCGTACAATCCCCGTTTCCTTTGAATCTGTTGAGATATCATCCTGTTGAGAGCATACCATTAACCAGTTTCTAGTTGGTATGTCCAAAATGGGAACACCTGCCCACTGTCCGTTTCCGTTCAATTCAAGATGTTTCCTCTACGGTTATCTACAGGGAGTTTCCATCCAAACAAACGCCGATCGGTTAATTAGTTGTTGTTTGTTCTGCCTTTATACCGACAACTGAACGTTGCCGTCGAGTTAGCGAAGATGTTTTGAAAATAGCCAACCGAACGTTATTCTTTTTTTGCAGCTCTCAGGTTTTTATTTGCGATAACAAAAATCGTAATCCACACGTGTTCGTCGAGAGCTAAATGGATGCAGTCTCTATAGTAAACTTTGGTTGAGAGAAGCTGTGCTTCAATTATTCAAGGCTTATATTTTACCTTTTGTATAACAGAAAGAAATAGGAACTGTCTACAACTTTGTAAATTAATGTGATGGAGCTGATGGAGCAGATATCAGTTGCCCCTACAGGTATGCAAAATGACAGACTGATATATTTTACACAGAAATGAGAAAGAACAGAGGTTACAGCTCTTCTTGTACAAAGGTATGTAAAAGTAAATATGTGTGCGTTTACACTACACAAAATTCAACCTTTACCCAGAGGAGGTGTTCCTGTTACCGTCTCCAGATTCTGGACAGAGCTATCAATCTTCTTGATATAAGGTTGTCGGCATTATCGAGGTAAATTTGGTGCAAACCGCTGGCAAGGGACATTGAATGAATTTGTTCTGTTCTTTCTGTAATTTAAGCAATATGTTTGATATGCAATATAGGATAGTACGATTATAGTTGACTTTTACGAATAATATGAGCACAAGCTCGTAATATGGCTTAGAAATCTAAGAGGGGTGATTAAAAACTAATTGGTTTCATATCAAAATGGATTGAAATTTTTTTTTTTTTTTTGATATTGTATGTATGTTTATTTGCAACGACAACCTGTTAGCGTAAGCTTCATATCAGGTTAAGGAAATGATACCAGTTAGGCGATATTTGTTTTACCTTTTTATTACATTAGCCTTTTCATAAATAAGTTGTTGAACCGATTCAATATTATTGTCGGACTAAAAAAAACTATTTCGTTTAGCTATTTCGCTTGGAATTGCACTATTTATTTTATCTAAAAACCCTAAAACACACTTCCGACACGAATGAGTCAGAATAGTACTCCACCTAATTTCGATAGCATAATCGGTAGAACTGCAGCCGACAAGTTGGAACTCTTTTTCATCACGACCTCATTAATCTCAATAAGCACAAACCAGACCCGCAGCTCCCGACATAATCCGAGTGTGCGTGTGTGTTTATACCGCCGGTTTAGCGGGCAATATAATAACAGCCAGACTATAACTCTATCAAGTTGCCGTTGTTGTTACTTGTTTGCCTGAAACCAGAAGCTGTTGCTGTAGCAATGCATTTAAATCATTGCGATCGCTTGCAGCTCGATTTTGCGTTCGTAGCACAGGAAAATAATTCATTATCTCGTGTATTCCATGAAATGTTGGTAATGATAACGCCTACACAACACACAGTCTCAAGTTATTCTCGTAATTACTCAGTGTAAGCAGGGAGAAAGGCGAATTTAATTTAAGTTTTCAATTTGTTTACCCAACAAATTTCAACGCTGAAGAAATGGTACCGTTTTTGATACTGTCCTATTTTTATGACAAGATTTTTACGATTACTCGAAGAAGAAATTAAATGCATAATGCATGACCTGAACCACTGGAAAAAAGTCGTTGAATAACATAAAAAGGCTCAAGCCTCCCATAAACTTTCTCGCCTTACAAGAAGAGGTCTTAGGAGCAATTAAACCTAGTTTCACACATGCCAGCAACAGAACCTGAAGAAGGCACACGAGGCATCATAAAACTCATCTGGAAAGTAGGAATAAAAGAAAAAGATCCTTACCTCGGGCGGATCCCAGACGCACTCCCCCGTCGTCAAATTAGCATACATATGCTCCTTGGTGCGAGGCTCGATTATTTCCACCCATTCCACTCTGCGTTGCCGGACGCCAGATGAATCCATCGGTGCAAAAAATGTAAGAGAAAATAGAAGAACACACACATTCACTTTCCGTACATTGGGGCGATTTTATCACATTCCTGTTGGTTCCAGCCAACTAAATAAGGAAAGAAAACTATCCGCAAGGGTGCACCTCTTTTGCAAATTTCCTTTGCTTAAGGTATCACTTATAATATGAACACAACTTTAAAATACATGTTGGTTTAACTCCATTAATTTGGAATTTGGTGAACTTTAGAGTAAATGTAGCCAATAACTGACAATTTATTCCAGTCATTTAACTCAGGCTAGTATCCCTTTCCTGTGCAGCATGGATTCCGAAGAATCTTACTGGGTATAGAGCATAACGAAACGCAGTGTCACACCCAAAATAAAACGACGTGATTTTATGCTCATCTTGTGCATCTCCGCATGCTTCCATCCCGAAAGCAAATTAGACAACAGATGACGATGGGTTTCGTTTTTCCTATGTTCGCCACACATTTTTGTCATCATCCAAACCGTTCATGTTTGTATTCCGATTGTTTCCCCCATTTGTTCACTTCCTGCGATGGTACGGGTGAAAACAGGGAACAAGTCACCGGCCGGGTGGAACAGAAAACAGCAGAGTTGGCAAGACAGGATTGCGCCGCGCAAGGAAAACTCGACGAAAAAATCGGTATCGATTTTGACAGCAGCACGAACCACACTACTGCAGCTGCTGGCAGTCAACTAGGAAAGTAAAATGATTCTTATAATTTTCAGTCGCAGCCACAATTTTCACCGCATTGCGCTGCTACTTTTCAACCAGAAATGCATTTTTTAGTGTAAAACCAACGCACATCAGTTTCTCATAACGAAACGCACCTTTCTGATGTTGACATTTTCCTCGCTTTTTTGTATTTTCACTTTACGCTTCCACAAAAAACTCGATTCCTTCTCGCCTTCTAAAACGCCAAAGTAGGCACAGGAACGCACACACACACTCACATCCAACACACATTGAACAGAAAAAATCTTTCATGCAAAAATTTCTTCCCGTTTTTTTTTGCACTAGCAACTTCACCGCTACATCGCGACGCCCGCAATCTACACTTCCCGAGGTGCAAATTTTACTTAATTCGCTCAAAAAGGTTACTAAAACAATTAAACTCTGTCGGGTTGAAACTTTTCTTTCCTTTGGGTAACTTGCAGTAAGGGAAGAAAAAGCGACGAAAACGCGGACGATGACGACGACTCGATTCGAACCCGTCGACCGACTACCATCAAATGCGTGAATGCGAAGGAAAAAGCGTTGACACGGAATACGGACGCAAAGCAGAAAACAGATTGACAGCGAGTGCAGCTATATTTTATGGCAGCGGCTGTGTTGCATCAGGTATAGAGTTGTGGTCTAATTCAGTGATGAAATGATATAATGTAGCATGAAATTCAGGCTTTGTTTCGAATTAGGGATGCTTTATTTGTATTATCTTGCGCTGCCCGTATAGGGGCCCTTACACGCGCAATAAAAGTGTCATTACTAAGTAGTGTCATTACTGGAATTGTATGGGAATTCCATCATTACTCGCCTTACACGTTCATTAAAAGTGACATTACTGCTCAGTAATGACATTACTAACGCCTCGTGTATGGGGCCCTTATAATTCTCGTATACGAAAAAACTTAACGTCAAATGCAGCCAGTCCGTTTAAAATATTTGTGGCAGAATTTGGAACTATGCGAGACGAATGATACACACAGAAAAAAAATATTGGTAAAAGTAAGAGTGCTCCGCTCTTAGCGAAAAACAACCAAAGCATAAGTTTAAAAATAAAACTTTTGTTTTGAATACTATTCTTCATTAGCTTAAAAGGAGATTGCTTTAAATCAAATGGGGTTTCGTACATTCTTCGCAAGAATAAGAGTGGCGTCCATCATTTTCGTATATCTGGAAAACCCAGGGTTAAAATATTACAAGAATACTCGAGCAACCAAATTATTGTTGTATCATTATTTTGTCACAGTAATTTTCTTTTGTTGCACACCCATATTACATCGTAAAATGTTGCACCCCCATTCTAATACAAGTCTATGCTCGAAATGTCTACCTATAAACGCACACATCCCAAAACCTAGCTAATCGTTACTCACACTATTGCAACCATGTGCACAACAATAATAAATAGTCTGTCAAGAGCAATTTCGCCACAGTTTCAGTTTCGGTTCTTGTCCTTACAAGATTCTTTGGTGTTCTTGGATTTCAGCATCCAAGTTTGAAGTGCCTTCTCGTTATTAAATATTTACCCAATAAAAACAAAGTGAAATCCAGAGCATTTTCAGTGCGGGTAGCAGAAAATGAACGTAGAGTAAAAGAGGTGGTCAATAGTTTCATAATGTCGTGTTTCGAAACGCCAGTGTCCAGCAACCCAAAAAGTAGCAATCATTTGAACTATGGCGTGCCCTTGAAACCCGTACACGATGAGGAAGACTGTCGGGATAAATTCCATAAGGTCCTGGCTGCGCTGTTGAACCGAAATTTTAAGATCAACAATGATGTCTACTTGGAGATGATGCTTTCTCACCTCGCGGGGAAATATGATTGTGGTACGGTATAACGTTACTTGTATAGGTGATATACTAAACAATTTTTTTCTTGGCAGAACATCGGAAACTTCTGCGATCTCCCGAAGTGTCCCGTTGGCTGAATGAAGCATTGAGCCAGTGGGAGGGTGAGGCGGTACCGTCGGCGGACATTGCTGCATTCACGCTGCGAATCTTGGCAATGACCATAGACAATGAGTGTTTCTTTGTAGAAATGCAAAGTAGAAGTATGCTGGACCGATTGCAGGAATGTATTCGGCGAGATGCCAGGCTGCAACATCCTTCGGTTAGGCTGGGCCACGTGATGGTGCTGAAGGCAGTCTCGCTTCACGCATCTGGTTTGGACTGGATCAAGCGATCCGGGTCGTGGAAGATCTGTTTGGATTACTACAATGGTCAATCACAGACTGTGTACATAATGAAAGAAACTTCGCTATTTTTGTATGAGGTTTTAGAGCGGTTTGGGTCGATTGGAGATTACGATTTAGTTTTGACAATTGTTCGAAGTATACTTTCTCCCCTGCTGGACGGAGTTTGGAAAAGTCCAGTGCAAGAGAACGCGGTTTTGGTAAATGACGAAAACGCTCAGCGCATTTTATCATCTATGCTGAGCTTGTTGTGTACTTTGTTTCGGAAGATGCTTGATAGTGCTAAGCAAACACGAGCAGCTTACTTCATGTTGATTACGTTTCACTTTGAGCGAAATCTATGGGTGTACGCGGACTCAATTCAGGACCATACGTTTCTAGCTACAATCTATGAGGTACTCATATTGGCCAATTGTACACGCCTTCGTTGCATGGACATTCCTCCAGAGGATACTGTGGCAATCCATTTACCTTTCGAAAAGTACACAATAAACTTTTTGAACTTTTTAAACTTTTCAATCCGTCGTGGAAATATTGAAAATTTACTTTTAATGGCTCAAATGCATCACCAAGCATGGCGCCTTTTAGGTGACCGTGCCCCAGAAGAAGTAGTTCTCAAACATCAGAGCATAAAATTTGGTGATCAAATCCTGCTGATTCAACTCTTTCCGGCGGTTTACGAAATAAAAAGTGTTGTTAGTAGTGATCCTCCGGATTACATCGAAAAGTTCATCAGTACGCTATACGACATTTCCTGTGAGTACACAGTCCGTTTGTTATACGCCTGCCGGGATGTCGTTGAAGCGAACCATGCCAACAATGCAACTCAATTGGCTATTAAATCGATCCAGGGCATAGCTTCTATTCAAAGCCTCCCAAGACAACGAGCCATCATTGCTTTCCAGGCGTTTGTTTATGTACTGAAGGAGTTTCTGCCGGACATGTGCTACCTCGAAAATCAGAGTAACGTTTGCAACACGGATCAAGTTCTTGCCAAGCCGAACTTGTTGGCGGCAATCATCACCGGGCTGCACACGTTAATTCAGAACTACAAGTTCACATGGAATGAGTGTATCGAATCGACGACGGTAGTTAACTTTATGCTCAACCTGTTAGGCAATCCAAACTTGCCACCGAGGGTAGGTTCTTGGCTCTTCTGTTTTGTCGGAGGGTTTATAATTATAATTCTTTTTCTTCCTCAAAGCACGTTGTTCTTGCCCTAAAACTGACCCAGCTTTCGATCGAGTACTTTCTGGCACCAAATTTGGCTCTGCTAATGGATAATCTCAACGGGTCAGGACTGGAGTTTGTCGGTCGAGTCATCTATAAACGGTTGCACGATGGAAACTGGGAAGTGCGCGACTCTGCGCTGGAGCTTTTGGCCTCAATAGTGGAAATTTCGGAAATCAGTAATTTTTTAGTCATTTCTAGAAAAAAAAACAGGACCATTTTGTACTAACTGTTGTCTTTCGTTGCAGAATTCCCATCTTTTCAGAAATTGATTCTGGATTGCGATATAATTCCGGTGGTTGAGGCGGCCGCCAAAAACGATACAGAACCGTACGTGCGGGCATCGGCGCTGCGCTGTCTTTCGTTGATGGTGCGAATTCGTTTGCTGTGGGAGCACTCACTGTCGAAGTTGAACTTGATGGTAAGTTTTTTTTTGGTTGTGTTGTGTTTAGCACCATTACTAGTTGAGCCCTTTGGCTCCCTGTCCGGTTTCATTTAGCACTGCAACTCCTTTAAGCACTTTGTTCCCCCTCTCGTTCCATTTCGCCCCACTTCCCCAATGAGCCATTCAGCTCCCAACTTCACTAAAATCTTGTTTGCGAACTACTCGGTCTATTCCCAACGATATCATCTGTCATACCAGCCATACCCCTTCGAACTTCTTTCAATCTAGGGCATTCGAAGACCACATGTTCCGGTTTCTCGTGCACGCTTACGCATTCCAGGTAAAGGGGCGACGAAGCATGTCCAAACCGATGCAGGTACTTCCGGAAGCATCCGTGCCCGGATAAAAACTGCGTCAAATGGAAGTTCACCTCTCCATGCTTCCTATATACCCAAGCAGGCACATTTGGGATGAGCCGGTGGGTCTACCTTCCTTTCTCTTGCTGCCACTTAGCCAACGAGTCCGCTCTGACCAGTCTCCTTGTATTTCGTATATGCCTCCGCTGGTAGCATTCCCCAATCCACATCCTTCGCCAAAGTGATGTAGATATAGCCTCCGACGATATTGTTCTGTACGCACTTGCGAGTCGTATGGCCATCAGCTCGAAAGTCCTGTTCAGCTTTTCGTTCCTATGTAGTGGTCAAGCGTCCAGCAGATCGAAGTCAGCGGGTTGCAAGTACCCTATACATTGAATGTAAGGGTGACGTTTTCGTTTCTAGGACGAATGTGTCCGACACCGATTAATGCAGTGTGTAAGTAGCGGATTACCCACTACTCGGGTTCTGATTGCCAGGCGGACCCTTCTCGGGACCCTTCCTATGAGGGCGGCGTAGATGCCTCTACAAGAATTTCGTATTTTCGTATCTGTAAACACCAAAGGGAAAACAAAACAAATAAATCTAAATTTACCGATTTTTATTTCCTCTCTCCTCTGCGCTGAACTCTACCGGCGGAACAAATCAGCTGCTTCTAACGATGGCGGGAAGGCGAAGGTTTTTTTTCCGATCGGCCGGGACTCCAACGTCGCAGTAGTCCTTTTCGATTAGCTAGGGAGGCGAGCAAGGCTCTTGTTGGAATCTTCCTAGCGACAGGACGACTAATCGCCGAGTCCACTCACTCCCCGTGAATGGCCCAGGTAGATACCGCATTAAACTACCTCAGGTGGATCCGTTGTCCTACTTGCTTCGCCCTCCTTTGCGATTAACTGTGGATCCACAGTGAGGACGGCGTGGTATCACGTGGTCCTTTGTGTTTAGCCGGGGAAGCGAGTAGCTCCTTTACGTTTAGCTTTCCGTTTCGGCGACCCAATATCACATCACTGGAGTAGCCGAATCACGGCTGACACTTTTCGACGGGATTACTTGCCGTCGCACGCCCGCACCTAACTCGCTGTCTAGTGGTGGGAAACTGAAACACTGTTTACGGACGTCTGTTATACGCCGTGGTTCGTCACTTTCTGTCTTATTACTCGATGGCTGCCATCCTCACGACCAAAACAAATCGTTCAGCTGTCATTGCCGATGCGCGGCATAATCAGCATCCATTTCCCAGCAAAAGGAGAGCGGTAACCTACCTAATCCCTTTGTTACGTGTACACAAATGTTCAACAAAACTTTCTACACCTAGGTATCTGCACGCACATAACGCGAAAATGAACAAAAATTTACAACTAAATGTGAACGGTACAGAACAGCGGTGAGTATAATGTTGCGTTGTTCGGAATGCTTTCGAAAGACTGGTGACCGCAGCTTGTGCCGAGAAAATAGAGCAACTTAGGGAAAGTGGAAGACCATCTCAGCTCTTGTTCCGCTGATCCATACTCTGATCTCCTCTTCTAGCTTTGGACGCGCCAATGCAGGGTCGGGGAACCGTTTGTCCATCAGGGATGCATCAGTCATATTAGGAAAACAAACAATCTTCGAATAACATGGGGAAAATACCATCCGAGTAATTGGACCCAATTCTCACAGTCACATCACCTGGCGACAGGAAGGAAAATTCCTTCTAGTTTTAGTTTGAAAGATATCAATTGCAAGAGGAAGTGGTAAGATCCTTTAGCAACTTCTATTGAAGCGACCTACTTCAAATAGCTTTTCGATAAAATTGTACGGCTAAGATTGCAATGAAAAGATTTTAATTTTACTACAGAGCTACACATCGTAAAATGCCTGACCTGAATTTTCTGTTTGCAGAATCACCTCATCATAACTTTCGACACCGAAAGCGAGGGTATCGTGCGCCGCGAAGCGGTCAACACCGTACGGGAGATCTACTCCAACCACAAGATTCTCCCCCATTGTCTGGACAGTGTGTTCTCGGTGTTGGCCTTTTCGACCGTCAACGACCTATACTGGGAGGTTCAAATCAATGCACTCCAGTTCTGGCGGGTGGTCATGTGTCGCCAGTTCCAGCATCAAGGCATGATCGATGGTACCTTTCCGTCGGTGACCTTCTCAAAGGAGCATAAAAAGATCATCACGCTAACCAACAAAGAGATACTGCTACGTTTGAGGAAGGTGCTGAATGAGCTATCGTTGAGAGGGTGCTTAGGAGTGCTGTTGGCATGTTTGCAGGAGGATTGTGATTTGGAAGTAGTGAAGAACGCGGTGGAGATCATTCAACGATTGATGGGCTACCTGAACAAGTACAACTTTTTGGACGAGTATAGAAAAGTGGTTGATCCGGCAACGGGAGAAAACAGCATTCGTCCACTGGTATCGGTGCTGGATACCAACTATTCCGTACACGTCAAAACGAATGCTTTGCTAAACAACACCCAGCGGAACGATGCCGATTACAGCAGTGGGAATGTGCCCTGTTTGATCAATTCCGAGGAAATTATCGACTCGATCGTCAATTTGGACGATGTCAATTTACTCTCAATCAGCTACAAAAACAACCTGAAGGTGGCCGGCGAAACATCGCAGGCAAACTCCTGCAGCTGTGAGTCGAGTAAGGTGCACTATGATTTATTCAAAAAATATGCTCAAGTGACGGCTGACGATTTCCTAGACAGAGTACAGCAGATTGATTTCCACGCTTTGATTAGCAGTCGGCAGCAGTGGATGCAAGCGACCGAAAGTTTTTCCTCACTGCTGGACGATGTACTTTTTTCGTATTACGCGATCAACGTTAACGATGCCGATTGCTACTAGCTTGTTGTAGTAACCTCGAACTGACTGGCAGGTGACTTGAGTGGACGCTATGTGATAGTTACGTTTTTTCACAATTTAGTTCATGTCGAATTCTGCTGCTCCATTGTTTGAAAGTTTTGAAACAGATATTTCAATAAATTTTAGAAAGCGAACAGGGGGCAAAGTTTTCTTGCCGAGTGATAATCACATCTATATTTTTTTTTGTATATTGTTTATTGATTTCTTATGTTTTATGGTTTTAATCATATGTTTAAATCAGTAAATGTAATTATCCATATAAACGGTATCATTATGCTTGAATTTCAAAATGTTTTCGATTTATATTCCTGATTTATTTCATGCGAATATTCTTCTATGTAAATCTTAAAAACTGCATTGCCGCACCGTTGTATTTTTTTAGAAATACAAATCGACTCCTATACTTTTCGTGGTAAACTTCGATAACTTGCTTAATTCTTTGTTGGTTGATAGCCGCAGGTGGCGAAACAAAAAAATCTATTTTCCCTCCATCTGCTGCATTTCGTTTCTACTCTCTTTTTTTGCTTCCCATGGAAGAAATTATATATACAAAACACGTATGTTATTCTGTTCAAATTTCCTGCTTGGCCCAAAACTATTCAAAAAATGTAATGGTCTAAATTGGTTGGTCTAAAATGTGTTTTTGAAACTACAGGCTTTGCGTTAATTCGCCACGCACATGTCTCGCATAGAGGCAACCTAAAATCTTAACTATTCAACGAACCAACCGAGAGACGATCTCAACCATGCCGTCGTTCGCATAATTTAGATAAACTTATAGAGATAGTTTTTACAGTAGTTGTAGTTGCGCTCGCTGTGATGTTGTCAACTTTTGCCCTCCAGATGCTTTGGCGTGTCAGCATAGGTGAATTTGAGACGGAACGCTTCCGCTACCAGCACACCGATGTGCGAGTCCATCCAGCTGTGGGTAGGCAAATTCTGCAACAGCAGCATCAGACCCTGCAGAACGAGAAAATAGTTGTCCGGTTAATAATTAGCTTAGGATCGTCGTTTTTTTTCAAGATATTAACAGGATAACCAACGTTTTCTTTCATTTTTATTACACCCCTCAGTTAGCACGGGTGTGCACATTACTCCCCCGAAAGGAAGGCTGACTACATCCTTTGCGACAGCTCACCCACCTGAAAATCCTTTTCCTGCAAGAGCTGCTCGCGCCAATGCAGCAGAAACGCGGCACACACATAGAGTTGAAACACGGCGAAACCATCCGACTCGGCCAGATAGGTGTCCCACAGCCGAATCGTACAATACAGTGGCAGTTCACGCGTTAGCAAATTGTTCATCCAGCGGAAGGAAAACTGCAGATAGTCCACTCCATGTGACTGTAGGTGACGGTGAAGAGTGCCTGAAAAGATACGTCGTTAGTGCTAATAAATTGCGTTCCTGAACATCATAAGAAGCGGGTAGGTCTACCATCGATCCGCTGAATCAGTTCCTTCAATTGGTTAACTTTCTCCTGAATCCCTAACTGGGCGAATATGTAATTATCCTGAATGCAATCTAGAAATTTGGAAAGACACCAGAAAGCATCCGCTTCTATGATATCTCTTTGCTCCTGCGAAAGATCCCCCAGTAGGCACTGTTCCAGATCCTTGTCTACAAAGCAAAAAAACAATCAATAGCTGAAACAAACATCGCCAAATTTCAGCTAAACCCACCGGCTCCCACAGACTCCTGGAGGAAGACTATAAAAAAGGGTGTGACGAGATCGTTAATACCCTGGACGTATCCGGAGGCCGGATGTCGAATGGCCCAGATAAAAAGAATTCTTTCAAACATTTCCTGAACCAAATGCTGCTGAAAAAGTGACACGTGTGGATTCATTCGCGGAACATCGATGTGGATCTGTCGGTACGTATCCTGCTGGGTTTCGTCCCGGTTGTCGACATGGAAGTACTGTTGAATCAGTTTCTGATAGTCTACCCTCTTCCGCTCTAGAACAGTGTTTCTTCGTTCCAGGCTTGTTGGCAGATATCCGGACAGTAACCGCCACGTAACAGCTCGCATTTTTCGCGGAATCCCGGACCAACTTAACTCCTTGAGTGCGATCAGATTCAGCAGCGGTGCGTCCAGAATGTTAGTGAATTTTTCGTATTTCGATTCGCATTCCACATCCTTGGACGCAACATTGGATGATAGTTTTAGCAACTGCGGACGGCCGGGATAAGCATGAAAGCGTTGCCGGAGACTGCAATAGAAATAGTGATTATAAAAAAATGTTGATAAATTTAATTAATAATTCACCGATGATCATTGATATGGCTGATTCCGTCATGATTATGCTGCTGTTTCACCAAACTCCCATCGCAATTCGTATGATCGTTCCGATTTATGTGCAGTCCATCAAAGTTTTCCACCACCGTCACCGTGCTACCAACCACACCACCATCGGAATTCCGTACATCCGCCAGTGTAGTTCTATGTCCGATTCCATCGCCCCCTCTTACCCTATCGCTTCCACTTCGATGGGTCTTTATGACATTCATTGCCGCCGATTGGGACACTTTCCTTGATATTCGGGGCGTGTCCACAACGTTGGAAATGATACAGAATTCATCATCCCCTAGATCCCATGCATCGCTCACCGATTCCTGATAATCCTGAAAAGAGCTGCTGCCGGCGGATGAAGCCAACGCTCCCGGACCACTGCGAACTCCCCCTCCGGGCACCATTCTGGTAGCCATGGTTGGTCGCCCCGGGATTCGAGCGGAATTATTCTTCCAGAAGGACGAACCGGCGTCACTGCTGCTACTACTGTTCATATCGAGCAATTTCCTCTACGGCACTGGCTACTCATAAGTCGAAAAGACAAACAAATTAACGAAAAAAGAACGGGGACACACAGCCAAACGAGTTAATTAGCTGACGAACATCTACTGCTGATGATGAGATTGATGCAATGCGAGTTTAGGTTGGTCATCATTGTTTGCCAGGGAGATCGATCGAAAATCGGTCCCACTGCAGATCAGCACGGATCCGTAGTCACTTCCTTGTTTTAACAGCTCTAAACGATCGTAATTTTATACAAATTATATAGTTTTGCAGCGGTGGAATTAGGTAAATTAGGTAAATAATACTACAGCATTCGAGTTAGTGCAGTGGAAAACCTAATAAAATTTTTCATAACTTTGACACTTACACATCAACAGGCGGGTATGGATAAAGAAAGAAGAACATACCGGGCGAGGGAGGAGCAGCGATGATGTTTCTGACGTTTTGTGAAATATTTCATCCTCTGTTAGGGCTGCCAGTTATTTTGAAATTTTGCTGTTTTGTTTATTCACGCAGAAATAATCGGCAAAAATAACGCATTTGTGCCTATCAATTAAACGAAATGAATAAAAAAAATCGGGAAAAATAGACAAAATAATTTTGGTTTTTATTAACAATTTTCCCGTTTGATATAGTGACAAACAAGATTCAGACTTGATTTAATCAATACTGTTGTATGAAATTACCAACAAATTCATTTGTTGGCTTTTCAATAGTTTCAATGAATATTTTGTTTGAAACAACAAAATCAATGAGTTTAATCTAACAAACAAGTTTAAAGAATAAAAAAAAATCTTTAACATTAACCAAAGGAAAGAACAACTCAAATTTAGTTGAAATCAAACAAAGATTTTGTTGGTTTTTAACAAAGGGAACAGTCAATCTAACAAATTTTAGTTTAGTCAAGTTCATTACAATCGTATTTTGAAAATTGATGCTACTTTATTTCGTTTCATTGCTCATATTGCTTCTACTTGTATAACCCACACAAGAAAATACATTTCAGGTTTGCTATTACAGCGAATGTTAGAAGAATTACGTTAAATTTAATTTTATGGTCAGATTGGCCCCATTGAACATTGTAAAATTAGATTGGCCCTGTATGTAAATTATGGAAAAGTTGGAGCAGTTGAATTTCGATTAATTGATCGAATAGGTGTTGCACTGCTTTCATAAGCCTTTCACAAACAATTAGGCCCTTTTAAAATCAGTTAGGCCTAGGTTATAAAAATCAATAAGGTCCTTTTATCATTTGTGATAAAGTCGTTATAAAAATTCGTCATATTCAATTGTTGCGTTATGTACGTTTTTGTTAAGATATTTTTCAATGGAAAACATGAAAATTGTTTGTTTACATTTTACATCTTTTCGAATGTTTGGCTGGATCTGTTATTTATCATTTTAAATCATTTATTGTGCGTTTACTCTCTAAACGAACAAAATCGGTCAAAGTACAGTCGTGATTCGCTGGCTGAGCCATAGCCTCTGTCCAACTACCGAATTGGATTCGCAAGTTGAACCGACTGAAAAATATTAAAAACTTTAAATGAGATGTTAGCATTGTAAATGCATCTGTTCACATCTCGAATTATTGACCGATTGTCGAAGTAAATTTGACATAATATTTGGGCATTCAGCGGAGGTGTGTGTGTGTTAACCATCCTAACTCCCACTAGCTGGTAGTGATTTACAGAAAAAAAAATGTTTGCATGTATTTAAACATATCCATGCAAATAATTTGGTTCAAGGATATAGGTGGGTGTTAGCTCAATTGACTTTCCAATGACCCATTTCGTTTACAGCGCCAGAAATGTTCGGAGGTCATCGTTCCATCAACCCGTCTTACTTATAACGTTACAATAAGACTTTCGCTTCCTTACATGAGGTAAGAAATCGCCGCGTATATAGTGTATTTATTTGATTTTTGTATATATAAATTAGAATGTTTGTAGAAAAATATACCAGTTTTTCTATTTCCTTCCTCATCTCCTACTTACGCGTGTGACTGATACTTGCTTATCCATTTTCGTCCCATTCCAAACCTTCTCCAGATATCCTCAAACTCTCCAGCTTCTTTCTCACGCATCAAACAGCCCGAGCAATCCTTTCTCTTTCCCACCTTTGCAAGTACAGCACAATTTAACAACAAGAGTATGCATGCAGCAGATACAGAAGAGGAAGACTAGACCAGGACTATCGCAAGGTGCACCGCTCCGTCCGTGTCCCTCACCCATGCAGAGCACCCACCAGTTTAGCACCTATATACCGTGTTTTGTCAAACCGGTCAAACCAATTGA
>NC_080670.1:7854996-7982030 GCF_030247195.1 Topomyia yanbarensis | reverse complement strand
TCACAATTTGATATACGCTGCAGGCAGGATTTGTAGCCCAGCTCCTTGAAATCTTGATGGTCCACTGATACACGCCCGGCGCTGAGAAACTCGATTACGCCCGAATCTGGCAGCGAATTGAAATCGCCACACAACACCAGTTGCACATTGTTTACGTCGAACTTATGCCCCGGCCGGAAGCTATGGCTCGCCTCATCCAGTATCGTCTTCAGTTCGTTGCCAAGCATCATCGTCTGAATAAGCTTCACGTCGCAGAACTCCGGATCCCAGTGAATGTGCGCCGTACACACCAGAATCGGCTGTGAAACTGCGGCCTGCTCTTGTGGAACACCTTCCCATGCACTTTCTTTCACCTTGAGCAGTGCCGCCAGACCGATGTTATCCTTTGGCATCACCCGATTCAGCATGTTATCCGAACCCTCGGCATTTGCCATTGCCAGTTGATTGAACTCGACCAGATGTTCCTTGATGAGCGTAAACCTGCGAGAAATTGAATGATGGTTCATGTATTTTTTTTCTTTCTTTTTTGCCTGACAACACTTACTTGGACGACCGAAAAAAGATGGCGCAGCCGTCGACGTATTTCCGGTCCAGCTCGGACATCGTTTTAGCACGCGATTTGGGCGAAAAGATACCCTCGTAACCGTCGTTCTTCAGTTCCGGTTTGAAGAAGTTGAAAAACTGATCCGTTTCGACCTCCTGCAGGCTGATGATGTCCGCCGAGTAGTGTCGAATTTCGTCCAGGATTGCCTGAAGAAGCGGGAGAGGGAGTAAGCATTAGAGATGGCAGACCGCAGGTATGGGATCTCTCAAAAACACGAGCAGGGAAATGTGATGGCGGAAAACCTTACCTTTTTTCGATATTCCCAGCCTAGGGCCCAGCTGGGACAGTAGCCGTACATCTGCCTGGTAGCGTACTTGTCGCAGAGTACATTATAGCACATGACGGTAAATATACCTGCATAGACAAATGGAAAGAGATTGTATGTAAATCTATTTTGATATGAATAACAAAGCCAAAAAATATTAGCTTTTTTTTCATTTGTTTATTTGATCCAGCGAAAGCTTAACGGAACCGTAGGACGATTTTTATATATAAGTTTCGTATTTGCTTCCTCACAGATGGTAGTGGCTGTTCACCTAGAGATACTGGAACTAGTGTTTGCTGTTTGATCAGCAACTACAAACATGGTAAATTTGCCATATTTCACAGCGTTCAATCACGGGAAATGCTTTCCCAAGTGTATGGAAAGTAGATGCTATAGTTCCAATTGACAAGGCTAGAAAAACTTACAATATTGAAAACTGCAGAGGAACCTGTGCTACTGAACTGTCTGACTAAAGTTTTGGAGAGGATTGTTTGCAATGCAATGTACGCTGCATCTTCCAACATCATTGACGAATGTCAGCACAGTTTCGTAAAAAGCGCTCGACCACTTCGAACGTGATGACATACACAAGCTTTCTAGTTTCTAATTGTCATCAACGTGGCAGCGATTTCAGGCAGAGCCATCAATAGGAAGCACCTAAGTGACTCAATGCAATACGGAAAGGTTTTAACTAGAGATGCAACGTGTCTGTTAGAATCATTCAATGCTCGCGTGGCAACCGAGAAACACCGTGGATAGTGTCCGAACGCTACAATAAGCGTTTTCTACCAAAAAAGTGCGATCTATTAATTACGCCGAATTCGTTAAATTTGGGTCAATGGCGTGTTCGGAGGAAATTGTGAACATTTCAGGCTCTTACATATGGTATTATAATTTAAATGATTAATCTCTTTAATAGAGAAATATATTTACCAAATTTCTTGTGAGTGTATACAATAAAATTACGTCTTCGTCAAAGTTCTTGAGCAAGCTTTTGCCAACAACTTCGCTGATGACACAAAGTTTTTATCTTTAATGTCCTCATCATTATTGCTAGTTGTTTATGGATGATACCTTTAAAGCAAATTCATTAATATAACTTTTTGAATATCATTCAGACATGTTTGGGATGTTCCGTCAAAAGGTTTGAATGATCAAAATGGACAAGTTTCTGCGTTACAACATTGGCTGATCTCGTGTATTTTCAAAGTAATATGGCAATTTTTGAAAAAATTGATGTTTCAAACAGTGATTGGTGGTTTAAGTTGAAACGGATGAGTTTACATCAATAGTGCTTTCGAGATATATATCAAGAATTGAAATGTCTGTCATTTGCTGCTATGATTTCCGTGGTTTCCTATAAGTGAGATTTTTCAACCAATTATTTTATTAGTAAAAGGAATTGGATGACATCTTTGGCAAAGTTGTGGAGGTTGCCTTCACAAATATCTTTATTGAACACACACAGTCTCTTCTGCAAATGCTGACCCCCAAAAAAATTTTTTTTATTATCTTTTCAATGATCATTCCAACGGATTTCATATATTCTACGAACTTGTTTCAACCGTCAAAATACACAATTTTTATTAACGCAGATTTTTTCTTATCTCGAGTATTTTCGAAGATATTTTATTTTTTTTATTATTATTCAAAAAGTTTTTCTCAAATCATCTATAACTCTATTGGAGACAACGAGAGACAAGTGTACTTTATTGAGTTTTATAGTGTTGATGTAGCATTTGTAATTGAAACTAGAGCCTGTTGCCCGTTTCTGCCCGCCCAATAACGTATTACTTTTAATACTTCAGCTAATTTTACCAAAAAATACCCAGTAACTTCTAACTTTGCTTCTACTTGAGAGTTTGCGTTTGAAAAAAAATTATGGGTGCATGTGGTTTCTAGGTACGTGGGGTAATGAGCCTATCGGCACACACGTTTCATATTTGATATTTATCACTAAAATATCTGACACATGCTTCTGTAGGTGTTTCAAAAGTGCGGACGGACACAACTGTATTTGCGCCTGCAAATCCGATTTGTTTTCAAGCAATTTCGATTTGTTTTCAAAAAGTTGCGAAGATAATTTATAGCGATTCTTGGTAGTCGACCCAAAAGTAATGCTGACCAAGAGAAAGCTTTGAGGCTGGGATTAGTATTTTATATCGATCGAATTCCTTACGGCATGTTCTGCAGCGTTGCATTTTATATGGGAGTTTAAAAGTGGAATTGGAAGGGAAACAATCACTTTCCTAGCAAAGCATTCTGATTTCTTATTTCGAACAGTTTTGTTTCGAACCCATTTCAAGCACTATCAAAACACCAAACAGTGGGGAATTATAGGCTTTTTGTTTGCTCGGGATTCGCGTGTTTTCTTGGATGATCACGCGCGGCCGTAAATCTGATACTTAATTTTCGGTGTACGGTTCAGTGCCAGAAGGGTTATCTACTTCGTACCACCAGAGCTTATGGCCGTGTCACCATGAAACGCGTTGTCTAGCGGCATTTTTTTATATTGTAGGGACTCCGGGCGTTTGTAGGTTCACTCTTGAGACCGCATTTGTAAATTTATAAGCGCTGAAACGTTCACTTAATCATCGTGGATGATCGCGAAAGGCTAGAGCGTTTGTATGTTAACATGTTTGTCGCGTACTAGCGTGCATGAAATTTGCGTGGATAAATTCGATTTTTAAACCGTGCGTCCATTCGCATCTTCGCGTGTATTCTTGAAAGGACCGTGAATCTGATACCTATTTTTTGTGTATGGTTCAGATACTAGAAGAGAGTAAGTTTCCCTATATCACTAGCGTTTACAGACATGTCACCATAAAACGAATTGTTTAGTGAATACATGCGTCATTTTTTTGGTCCAGTTGAAGGCATGGACCTAGGGTGCGAAGACTGAAGGTAGAGAGGCGTTTATCAGTTTATAAGTTCTAAATCGTTCACTTAATCACCGAGGCGCCCTCATGTTTGCCAGATCGCGAACGTAGTTGTTAAAAATTACAAAAACTACAATAGTAATACTAACACGAGTAGGTTTCTACTTTTACATTTCTTTAATGGTTGATCGTTACTTTGGACAGGTGCAAAATATGATCCAATGACACCAAACCTGCTGGATACATACTCAGAGCGCTAGAAGTTTTGATTGTCGAATGTTGCATCCTACCCCATTGTATGCGGGAAAGGAAATATTTGTTTTTGAGGATATTTGTAGCTCCGTGTCCAAGTACTTCACATAGCTGGATAACTGTATATATTTGCTGTTTGATTTGTGAAGTTATTGTGATCATTAGCTTCACGGTATACAAGAAAACTGACGTTGAATACTACGCTTTCGAATGTCAAAAATGTCAATTAGGAGAAAGTTCAATAATAAATGAGGGCACAAAATGTTTCTACAAAAATCACAACACATAACCTGCTGCTATTACACCTCTCTCATAAAAAGATAACAAAACCGAATCTCAAGGTGGTTTGTTTACTTAGAATCAATACAGCAGCACTTGATTTCAACGTTTGCAATATTTGGCCATCTGATAACGATGGAAATTTAAAAAAAGGAAATCGACTTTGTCTCGTTTTATCAATCAGAAGCAATGGAATGAAATCAAGCAGAGTTGATTTCATTCCATTCGCGTATATATTCGTACTCAGATATCCGACCCAATATTCTAGATTTCGAACTCCATGATCCTCGCATCTCCTTAAAATGTTTAAAACTTACATGCACCCCTGGCCCGATTCGGCCTCGCTAAAGGTATCCAGGGACGTTGTGGTGGCGGAGCTACGGTCACTGTAAGAAAAGAAAGAGAAAGCACAGATTAGTAAACAACAATTAATAAACAAATTCAATTACATATATATGTTTGTCTACTACACAGGTGAATGTTTTTATTTTACACCTTTTTTTCAACCTGAAGAAACCTATAAAGCATTTACGGTTAATGAATTTAAATTCCTCGAAAAGGCATAAAAACGCAATAGAAGAATATTTTTACGACTCCACCAGTCGAAGGGGAATCCATCATATAGGCCCCACAGCGAATAGTTCCCAGAGCGTCGAGATTTCCTCTCCCAGTTGATTGAAATTTGACGAGCACCGGCACTAGCCTGCCAACGGATTCCTTTCATGTGAGTGATTTTAAATTTTCTCATTCGCCTTTTTATTACCGGTGTTAAGTAAATATACTGCAGACACGTGCTCGACCAGCAGAAAGTGCAAATTTATTCGATTGCATCAGTACGCAAGTTAACTCTGCGCTTCTGAAATCATGACAAATTGTAGGTTCTGGATACATTGTAGCTCGCACCATTACTCGAGAAGATATTAAATCTTCCAGTTCAAAGAGCTCCTGCAAATGTATCGTTATAACAAAAGGAGAAATAGACCAGAACGTGACTGAAGCAGATCAATGGGCACACTTTCAGTTTATGTAGATCAGTAGAGTCCCCCCTACCCCCTCTTGGATCGATACCCGAGCCCCCTTAGTCTATCTCTACCCAAGCATCAGACCTTATAAATCTTTCATGTTCATGCCCATCCCAGCCATCCGTGGCCCGCATCCACGCGGGATTCGAACTATGAATGAGCGACCATCACAGGAGTTGAACTCGGTTCGCCATGGAGAAGGGATGCAAATGTGCATAATACAATTTAAGCTAAAACTTTTAACGATCATTCCGTCTCTTCTGTGCTGCACAATGTAACCCTAGCGGCTGTGCAGAGCTTATTACATAGTCTCCCGGGGGGAAACGCCATCCGCAAAGGTGAAACCGATTTCCGTAGATAAGCTTCGAAGCACACGGGCGAACAGGCGCGGTCTTTCGCGCTGACTGTACCTCTATTTCTATCTCTCTCTCTCTCTCTCTCTCTCTCTCTCTCTCTCTCTCTCTCTCTCTCTCTCTCTCACACACACACACACACACACACACACACACACACAACGAACGAAAACAATTGATTCGCCCATCATCATCCCGTGAACGAATTCTGCTTTCTCGTCCCGACCGATACCGATGCCGTTTAAAGACATCGAACACGAACGACATGGGACGCAACCAGCCAGACCGGCGGAGTGCGCAATTAGTGCGGAGCAGTTCCAGTTTACCGGGTCGTCTGGTTCTGCAAGGCGCGGTGCGGCGACTCGCGCGTGTTGAACTGGGCCACACTAATAACCCGGTAATAAATCAGCTAAAGTGCATCGAAGATTGGCGGGTTGCACACAGCCAACGTTCCCAGGCGGGGATTGGGGTTAAAACCGGGTGATGAACTGGACACCCCGACATCGGCGCTGCCGGTGGTGGATTGGCTCGCGTTTGTACTGTACAATGGTTGGTTAGGTTTAGTATTCATAATTAAGGAAGATGTAGTACTCGCAGTACCATGACATGTCAACAAATGGACGCAGGTGTTTTCGGTTGTGTGTTGAAAATGCAAGCACATGAATGTTTTGAACTATGCCTACTTCATAAGTTTTTCTTTGGATGAGAAAATTTATAGTGTTGAATTTGCGTCGGAAATACGCATTGTTTTGTCTGAGTGGAAGGATAAGTTCATGTTTGATCGGTATTCCTCGGATCTTTTCATTGATTTATTGAAATGAAATGATTTAAAAATTCCAGATTAAAACATGATTCAATCCACCTAACAGTGAGATGAGATATTTATTATACATATCACTTTTTGTTCATTCATTAGTTTGCTAGTAGGGTAAAAGTAGCTCCGAATCCTGCACGAATAACACTACCAATAAAATGAATAACTTATAAAAAACAATTAGGTGAACGCCATTAAAAAAATAATGAAAAGAATAATCTGAATAACGGGAATATGAAGACGAAAATCCAAAAAATGAAAAAAAAGATCAAATTCATAAAATGAATAGAATTTTAATAATATCATTCAAATCATCAAAAAATTTGAATGAGTCAAAAAATAAAATTAACAAGAGCGCAATATATTTAAATCCATAAAACGCATTAAATGAAAAAAAAATAAAAAAAGTTATAAAAATAATATGAATGAGAATGGTATCATTATTGAGACATTATGAAAAAATGAGTAAAATGAAAAATGAAGGTTTAATGAACACAAACATTAATAAAAAATTTAAAATATGAACAATATAAAAAGAAATAATAAAATAATTAAAACACTATTAAGTAATTCAAATAAATGATAGAAAATTTATGGGGACGGGCATAGCGTAGTTGGTAAATCGATTACCTTGTACGCACCTCACCTGGGTTCGAATCCTAACCCCGCACATAGGATTAGAGATTTTTCTAACCCGAAGAGGCGAATGATGTTAAGGTTAAACCTTTATAATAAAAATAAAAAAAAAGATAGAAAAAGAAAATAAATATAGTACACAAAACGATTAAAGCGAAGAAATTAACGAAATGAATGTTGTTTACAGAATGAACGAAATGGTGGAATTGCCAGTGGAAATTATTGAAATGACCGAAACGAATGAAATGAATAATATGAATAAATATATTTAAATAGATAAAATCAATAAAATAAGCAAAAACAATGAAGGATCCAAAGTTTCCACCTATTTTTCCCCTTTATTTTTTTTAGATATCTTGGATTTATACGGTGTGGCCATTTTATTGGAAGACCCAATCGGGCGTGATAACTTCATGATCGCGTGGGAACGAACGTAGTTTGAGACCGCGTTTATAAATTTATAAGTGCTAAGGGGTAGTATGTTGTATGTGGATAATCGCGAAGGGCTCGAGCGTTTGCATGTTACCGTGTTTGAACGCGTGGGCATTTGTATGTCATGTGTGCTAGTTTAGATGAATCTTCGCGTGTATAACCGCGACTGTTAGGTCATTGAGGCATATTCAAGTGGGTTTTCGAACGTTCGCGCGGACCGCGAGTCTGGTGGTTAGTTTTGAATGTACGGTTCAGAAACAAGAAGAATGTGAGTTCCTCCCTATCACAAGAGTTCCTGCTAAATGTCGCAATGAAACTTGTTATCTAGTGTACATGAATATAATTTATTTTTCTGTGAATTGTTCCCGGTCCAATAACCACCAACGCTAGTCCAATTGAAGGCATCGACTTAGGCCAGGTTTGCGTGGGAACGTGCGTTAGTATAATCGTACTTGAACCCGCGTTTATTGATTCATAGGTGTTAAAACGTTCCTTTAATCACAGGGGCGTTTTATCGTTTGTGAGATCGCGGGCATACGTTTGCGTGGGTGATACCACTTGCATGTTCGCGTTTGTGATCAGGGTTGTATTATCGCGCAGACTTCAATCGATTGTATGTGTACGAATTTGATCGCGGTGGTGAGTGATGTCTCGTGTATGTAACTTCTTCGAGTGTAAAAATTCGTTTGTATAATCGTGTAACCGCTTGCAAATTCGTTTGTACGTTTGAATGTACCCTGGTTTTGAACCCACGGCTCAGATCTGGAAGTGAGTGAGCTTCTTCATATCACTAGAGTATCCGGCCACCCGAGCAAATACTCATGGGTTCAAACACCACATAGCCCCTTGAAAAGACCTTAAACATGGTCCGTGTCAAAATTCACAACCATCAAGACACCATAAAATGGTCTCAATAACCCATAAATACACCAACATATGGTATTTTATATGGGTTCTACCGGACCATGGTGATGGTGTTTTCATGGGTTGAACCCATTTCAAACACCCATGTCAAACCCCATGGGTGTATTATGGGCTTTTCGTTTGCTCGGGCATACCGCCCTGATACTTATAATTTATATGAGTTTATTTTTTTGACGAGTAGGGGCTTCCCCACGTAACCGATTCATAATAGTGTGGGGGGAACGGGCGTTAGTATAACTGCACTTGAAACCGCGTTTATATACTTGTTTGTGCTAACATATTGACTCGATTACCGGAGTACTCTGATAAGTGCTCGCTCACGTTCCCTCATTCATTTACTTCCAAGCTGACTGAACTTTCACACAGAATCGAATCATCAACAAAAGCAGTATCAGTGAACTGCGTAATCTTTGTCTGTTGCATTTTTTGAACTTGAACCGAAAATAACTGAATGAATGCGCTGCACCGAACGAATAAAGGACGACCAACTAAAACCATCTCTTCAACGTGTTACTTGCGACGACGGCCCAAGTCAAAAAATATCAAAAATGGGTTAATCACAAATTATGTATGTTATTGCATCTTGGAATTTTTTTTCTAATTCTGAAAAATACTTTTATTCAAATAAATACATTCAAATTAAGTTTTTTGACCAGAACTCGGTATCATTGCATTCATTACTTATTAACGTACAATAATTTGTGATTAACCCACTTTTGATATTTTTGACTTGGGCCGTTCTTGCACTGAGCCCTTCATGTGTGTCAGGAAAAGTTGCATAACAAGGGATGCTCGTTTTCAAAGATAGCGCTGTAAAAGATTTGTATTTTGTATTAGGATGGTATTCTGCCATTCGATCAGAAAGTGAATATTAAGGCACAGAAACTAGAACCTGAGTTTTTATGATTCCAGTAGAGGAAAATATCATCATCTCCTTTGAATTCGATATTCACTTAGCACTGGACAGTTCAATCCGATTTATCCAGGTACCGTTAATGACAACATATTGCAACTCTCAAATACCCCCTCGTCTAATGGTGTTACATATTTCTTTCAACACAAAAGATATCGTCGGCCACTTTCGTTCGGTCCATTTCGCTCGCTATCGTGTAGCTGGAGTGTAGACCTGATTGACACGGCACGTCTTACGTCCGGTCCACATTATACCACTTGCTCGCACGGCCCACAGTATACATGACCAGCTTAGAATCATGCCCTACGCCAAAAACCTACGGGGACAATCAAATTACTCTTTTAATTTAATTTCCTCTAGCGGTAATTCTCTGCAGGCCCATGGTAAGCACCACCTCTACTAGCTCATCGGAACAATAGATACATTTCACTGTTTTTTATGTATAACTGCACAGATCCGAACATTTGCAGTAACCATTGAGTCATTGAGTACGTTTTTTATTTGCGACTATTATAGCTAAATCAATTGTCATCAAAGTGCCCTTTACCTATGGATCCGCTCAGCACCGTCCCGGACGCAGAAAGTTCGCCGACGACTTATTTTTATTGCTCGCACATTTGCAGGCAATTATCGTGACAAACAATTGCGGATTTATTTAAATTTATACTGTCACTGCACTCTCTCTCTCTATCATCCAGGCCCAGCCAGACGTCGTACTGCAAGTCCACCTCCGCAATCCGTATGTGAACGACGACCCGCGAGAGAACAGTCTTGTGCTATGGAGGAAAACCGACCGAACCGGCCGTCCGGAATAGTCTGAAACGGCTTGTGTGATAATTCGCTGAGACGATGTGCAATCGAGTGAATTAATTCCGAGATATTGTTACAAACGTAACATTGATGTTAGAGAGCTTGAGAGCGAGATAAAGGCGACTTTGTAGGTACAAATTACAATGAACTACATAAATCGGTGTTGAAATGGGTTTGACTTCCTGGAACGAGGTGAGACTCTACCCCTCCTATCACAAATCCCAATCGATATAGTCCTATAATTAACACTAACCAGTGACGCGACAGAAATTACAACAGCAGGTTTCAGATAATGTTTTGTAAAATTGCATCACCTCCCTGTTGTTGCTGCACCGTTGTAAGCGTGGGTCAGTAGATAACTCATCTCATCACATTCCATCGCTTTGTAGAGAGACAGGTCAACCGGTTAACCGTTACCATCCGCCTATGCACACTGGGAAACTAGTCGTCGTCGTTGTCGTTGTCGTCGACGTCGGGCGTTGCAATTGGAAAGGAAATGCAAAACTTCAACATCCAAAACTGAGCGGGCGCGCACACGCCTTCCGGATAATTATTATTGGCGTAGGCTCGAACTGAGCCGAACAATTCGGGACGGAACGAAACGGAACCCAGTCAAGTCAAGCCAACCAGATCGGCTCTAGTCTAGACCGTTTGGAGGCGATGCGATTCGATTATGAAAGTCTCTAGTCAAGTTGCAAACCGGCCATGGTCACCAAGTTTAAGCCAACCGCACGGAATGTGCATGCATAATCCAATCTTGCAGCTTTTATTGCTGCGTGACAACGTGTGCTAATGGTGGATGGATGCTCTTTGGTTTGATCTGCTGACACAGTAGGGAGTACCCCGGGATTCATTAACGGTGGTGGCACACATTTTTTTCGTTTGACCCAAGACGCAGATGTTTCAACTCTACAGACGAGGAGGTCGTTAGATGGGATTTATTTGTCTTGTTTCGATCTATGAGCATAAGGTGTGGTGTATAATTTTCCCACGCATTTCGAGCAAAATCCGACGGCGGACAGAACTCGAATCAGATTTCCAATTGCTAGTTTCGGTTACTTTATTGTTATTATTGATTTATGAGTTCAGTTGCGGGTGATATACCGCGGCCGGTTAATTATAGCTTATAGCGGAGCAAACCATTCGATGAATGATGATAGACCTGATTTAGAAATTGGATGATTTTATAACGCGCTTTAATTTCCTCAGTGTTGTATTTGGACAAGTCTCCTTAATAGTTTTGAGGAATTTATTGTGACCTCAATTCGAAGCTTTTCTGCCTAACGCAGTATGAAAGTGGCAGTGGTCTGCTAGGTCCCTTATCACTTATTTTTATACGCTGATTCATCATCAATGCTATATTTGCACACGAGCCACTTTGGTTATGCAACAATATTTTACGATCTTTTTTTATTGTAAATGAAAACTGAACCCCGTGGCCACCCCTGAGTCGATTCCTAGTGCCACAAGGAGTATCTGCTCCAAGTTTGAGCCAAATCCGACAAATCTAGCTACCGTACCAAATTGTTCGAAGTTTTAATGAGATTTTTCGACAATTTACATGGTGTAAACCCACTAAGCGCTAGGTGGCACTGTATACATCAGTATATCACTGTTAGTAAAAATAAGAAAGATAATGTTATTTCCTACAACTTTGTCGAAGACTGCAAATCAATTCAACTTTCATAGCAGAAGTTATTAATCTTTTAATGAAATAATTTTTGAAATAAACGAAAAGAGGTAGAAAATAGGTGTCTTCCATAAAGTTGTAGAACAACTATTCATTTTTATGGTAGTGTTTTCTCGACTAGATCTGTTCACACCCATTCATTCTGCTACTGACTGATAACACCCAGTCGTCGCCAGTCTAAGGACCAAATGTCATCAATAGACTTAGACTCGAGTTTTGATATCTTGGAATAATGTGAAAAGTACAGGTTCCTAGACGAACATACTGATCAATTTCCACTCAGAGGTCTGTAAAAAGCATCTAAATTTGGTTGATGTGTGTTTTTAATCCTAGATAGAGGCGGGTTCTTATACCATCTCAAGAGTCTAATCGAAACCTTCTCAGGTGTCTAATCAAATCGTTTGAAGAACTCGGATGACATCTTCCTAAGCATTCCCAATATTCTTGCTGAATTCTTCTGAAAAATCCCGCTAAGACAAACAATTTAGCAGTCTGAAAAAAATCATGTTCCTATTTTGACGAAAATTTCCTTAATCCTTAACCCTTAATTCGCACGGAATTCAATTTACATTTTTAATGAATACTGGTGAAATATGAGAATACTGCTCTGGTTTAGTACCGAAACATTTTGTCGGAATGTTGGAAAGGAATCAACAATAAATTTGAAAAGGATTCCATCAAAATCTTGACCAAAAAACTTAAAAAATGGAATGGACATCACTATACCAATTCCGTCTAAATCCAGGAAAAGCTAATTTCGAGGTAATAAATAATTAAGTAACCGGTAGTGTCCTGAGCGGAAATAAATCCGAATCTTTTGCCGAATTCCATCGGAATCCTAAGCAAGATTTTATCAAAATACTGAGGATTCCGTCAAAATCATAAAATAGAATTTACCACTATCCTGAAATAACAGGACTCTGTGTTGAACTATCCTGAAAAACAGGACTCTGTGTTGGATTCAATCAGAATTATGAAAAGGACTTCATGCGAACTCTAAGGCTACATAGGATGCAACCAAGTCGAAACGACTATTTCATATAAGCTTATACGAAAAACCTTTCGTTTCGAGATGCGGAATGTGACCCCTGCTCATAACGTAAAAAAAATTAAGAAATTTTCCCCCAGAAGCGCTAGCCTTGTGAATATTTAATACCATCATCTCAAAACTGAGTACGATCTACATCTGAGTCCTGAGCACGATTCCATCAAAATGCTGATCGCATCATAATTCTGAGCATTCCCCGAGAAGCTTGTGCAAAATTTCATCAAAATCCATCAAAATTCAATCAGAATCCTGAGGAAGATTCCGTTTGAATCATGGAAAAGATCATCTCAAAATAATGAACAAGTAGCACTATCCAAACCCTGAGTTGGATTTCGCCGCAATCCTTTACCAGATACGGAATCTTGAGTAGGTCTCTATCAGATTCCAGAGAAGATTTCGATAAAAAATCGGAGTATTCTGTCAAAGTTGTGGCCCCCAATATGGGGTTTTAGCGTCAATGGATCATTCGTTCTATATATGTCGTTCTGAAAATTAAAATTTTGAGCAGAATTCTGTCAATATTTTGATTTTTTTTATTTTGTCAGAATCATAAGCAGTTTTCAATCAGAATCCTGGTCAGGAGAACGTCGATAAGCTAAGAGGGATTCTATCAGTATCATGACCATGACACCATCTGAGTACTTAAAACCTTAAGACATGACAGAATCCTTGGCACGATTTCAACAGAATCTTGAGAAAAAATCCTGATGACTTACAGCAGATTTCTGAATATAATGCAATCCGAATTTTGAAACGGACTCCATCCGTTTATCCAAATGCTGAAAATTTCCATCAACGATATAAGAATTCTGTCAAAATGCTGCGAAAGATTCCATCAGAATTTTGAGTTCGATTCAGCCAGAATGTAGAAAAAGACTCCATCAGAATCCTCAGCAGCTTTGAGAAAGATTTCATCAGAATTCTAAGCAGGACACCGTCTGAATACGGAGCACCTTAAGAGATGAGCAAGACATCGCCAGAGTACTGGGCACGATTTCATCAGAATCTTGAGAAAGATTTCATCAGAATCCTGAGGTTTTCGTCAAAATTTACGAAAGAGTTTGTAGCAACACCATCTGAGTACTTAAAACCTTAAGACATGACAGCATCCTTGGTACGATTTCAACAGAATCTTGAGAAAAAATCCTGAGGACTTACAGCAGATTTCTGAATATAATGCAATCCGAATTTTGAAACGGACTCCATCCGTTTATCCAAATGCTGAAAATTTCCAACAACGATATAAGAATTCTGTCAAAATGCTGCGAAAGATTCCATCAGAATTTTGAGTTCGATTCAGCCAGAATGTAGAAAAAGACTCCATCAGAATCCTCAGCAGCTTTGAGAAAGATTTCATCAGAATTCTAAGCAGGACACCGTCTGAATACGGAGCACCTTAAGAGATGAGCAAGACATCGCCAGAGTACTGGGCACGATTTCATCAGAATCTTGAGAAAGATTTCATCAGAATCCTGAGGTTTTCGTCAAAATTTACGAAAGAGTTTGTAGCAACACATTTGAGCAGTACGCATTTAGTTTTGAAAAGGATTCTAATAGAATCGTCGGAACGCTTTGTTGGGTTCCATTGCAATTCTAAGCAGGGTTTCATACGTATACTGAGCAGGGTTTTTCTGCCGAATAATGAAAATAATCACATCAAAATTCTGTCAAAATTCTGAGTTCATTGAGATGAGTAAGACACCGTCAGAATTGTGGGAATGATTTCGTCGGAATCCTTTGCCGGAATTCATCGGAATACTGAGAAGAGTTTCATAACAACTTGCGATTGATTTCATCAGAATCCTAAGGATTGCGTCAAACTTTCTAAATGGATTCTCTCAGAATTCTAAGTAGACTGTAATCCGAAATTTGAAAAGTACTCTATCAGAATCTTCGGAATGCTTTGCCGAATTTCATCGGATTTCTAGGCATGATTTTATCCGAATATTGCAAATATTTCCATCAAAAACCTCATTGTTTTAACCCTTAAATGCGCAATGTTGTTTTAAAACAACATTGGGAAAACCATCTCAAAATTATTATAGTAACATATTAAAACTGTGAGACAATTTTCAGAAAATTTGAAAAAAAAAATGCTTTGCGCCTATAAGGGTTAAGCAGTTTTCAAAAAAAATGAAAAATATTTCATCAGAATGAATGTTTAGCCGCATTACCTTAAAATAAGTAAGACACCATCAGAATCCAGGATATTCGATCAGGGTCCTAAGGAGTCCATGAGAATCTTCAGCAGATTTCCATTAAAATCCTGATCCTGCAAAGAATGCTGAGCAGGATTTCGTCGGAATGCTTCACCTGACTACTTCCAAATTCTTTACGGGACTCCATCGGGATTTTGGGCAGACTTCATCAGAATTCTGAGAGGGATCCCAGGATGAGCAGGATATTGTCACAATACTGAGAAGAAATGCCACGGAAAACTCCATCCAATTTTTTTAAATGAATTCCATAAATGCAGGGTTGACCTATAACTCCATCATTTTGGGACCTTTTCATTGAGCTTTTCACTAATGTATAAATTGGATCGAAAATTACACAAAACTTGGTTACTTATTTCCCGTCTGTTATATTTTGCCTCTTATGTCACGAATCTATGTATTATAGATCTAAAGACATTGTCCATATAAACTTCACGATAATATCGACAGCTTGTAATCTAAAAATCTTGTAAAACGTGCAATCTACTTTTGACGTTGGGATCCCAAACCGCTTCCCAAAATTTGTCTCCGTGATAGTAGTTTTGCTAAACGTTTGTTCAGTATGACTATCTTGCCATTTGAGGTGTGATGCCTATAAAATTAGTATTTAAAATATTACTGGCGGAGATGAAATGAAACAAGTTTATGATTATGTTGCTTTTCGTTATTCTCATGGTTTCATCCCAATTCGCAGCGTGGTGCAAAACGTATCTGGAAGATTTTGAATTGACACTGACTAGAAACGAAATAGAAATAAAAACTTTGTTTGAATCACAGTCAAAGGAATCTATAGACTCTTTCGCCCCAATTCCCGGCTAGTAGTATCAGTGATCGCGTTCGCCTATTTCCAAGCCACTCCGACTGAAGACGCTTAACTACATTAGTACAATCGTCATAAATAATTTCTCCTGGAAAGGAAACATACGGGGTTCGAAGGCAGAGAAATCTTTACCACCAGCTGCCAATTAAGTTCAGACAACCCACCCCCGCGTTTGCGAGTAGAATACAACATTTGGAGAAAAAATGGCACTCGCGTGAATGAAGTTGTTCCCGAAAACTGTGTCACCAGGCCTATTCGTGGGCGCTCCTGCACGCTAAGCCACTACGCCGGTATGTACCCTTATTCAGCAGACACAGTAGGCATGGTTCGCTGTTTTGCTAGTCGGGGTCGGAAGAAAACCACAGTGAGAAAGTGTTGGTCAAAATTCTGACGGCTATCCTTTAGTCCATTAGTGATTATTAATGTCAAACTTGCCCTATAGTGTCAGAATTTTTTTGTGTTTTAGCAGCTTTTCCAAGCAAAATCCAATTTGACCAATGCTCGTGTGACTGTGCAGCGTACCGACCATCACTGGATTCATTATAAACAACAGATCCAATACGCACATGCAGGGAGCTGCTGGATTCATACGCGTCACATTAGTTTCAATTTTTTGTCACCCTTTCGACGCCTTCGGTTCCGTTTTCCATTGTTAATGTACATGCTTTTCGCAACACGGATCATAATGCCAGTTGGAGCAGCAAGTGGTAGCGTAGCCGCAGACGGATGTATATTAGTAACAACAAGGCGTTAAAGAATTTGCAAGGCTTGGCGTGGCTTTTCGCTCCTATAATTGGCGATCACTTCAGAAAGATTCCAAGATTTGTTTTCCAAGAACGGCTGCCGACAACGAATGGTTCCAATGGGATATTTTTTTTTTATTTTGATGGTGAATATTATATGGCAAACTACTAAGTCGGTCTGCCAGATACTGATGAGACGATTTCAAAACTGAAATCCTTAACAAACTATCCTTTCATTATTTGTTTTCTTACGGGACCGACATCACACATTCAAAGATGTTCCGGGTATTAGCAAGAGTTTAAATAACGGCCCTTTATGTCAGCTAGTTCTCGGACACCAGTGCAAGCCTTTCGACGCCTTCGAGAAAAAATTGAACGTGGGGTGTAATGTTGCCACATGTAGGATCCACACGTTGTTTGATGTTACAAAGTGGACCAGTACAAGCATTTCCTTAACCGATCTACTACCATGATATTGGCCAGTGGAAACCGAATGAATCACCTTCCCTCGCGAATTGGTTCAAACAGCCCAGCGCTTGGCGATTGATTTTCTTGTTTTCTTCCCCGATGCTTACGAAGCTTGTTGCGGGATGATGAAGCGTGATCGTTCTGACTGAAAATCGTTTATTTAATTTTACTGCGAGATTTTTTTCCTTTTTTATCTGGTTCTGCGATTATGAGTTCGTTCTGCTATAACCACCTATAACAAGGTTTATTAAACTACTCTCGGTTTAGTTCGATCTCTGATTGGTGTGACGGGATAGCATTCAAACCGGATTGACCTCTGTACTCAGCGGTGCACGGAACGAGGCCAGCCACTACGAACAAATGATCATTCCGATGGCTGATCGATATATAGTTCACTGGAGTAGGTCTGATGGAAATACTTCATGCGTTCAGTTGAAGTAATGAAATATTGCTAGCATTTATGACTGTGAACAAACCATCCGTTTCGTGTGACACTGGTCGATGTACTTTCACTTTTGACAAGACCATAATATAATATATGGCTTTACGGTGTCAAGTACCATCGTGTTTTTCGCGCCAAATGTCAACATATCTTGTTTCGCAAGTCGCAAGATTAGTCGTACCGATCCGTCTCTCCATTTCGGTTAGGTAATGATCACTTGGCGGGGATTTTAGCCCCGCGAAGTGCAGTGCTTCAGCGGGCGATTGGCACTTTTGAATTATAGCTCTAATGACGTGCTGGGATTTACCGCCTGGAGATTTATTTGTTCTGGGA
This sequence comes from Topomyia yanbarensis, assembly GCF_030247195.1. Lineage (NCBI taxonomy): Eukaryota > Metazoa > Arthropoda > Insecta > Diptera > Culicidae > Topomyia > Topomyia yanbarensis. The sequence continues at coordinate 7,964,087 of NC_080670.1, read as the reverse complement.
AAAATCACACCACTTATTTGCTGTTTGAAGCTTATGCAGATCTATGATCACTGGCAATCGTTTGTTGTTAGCTAACGAGCGGTACAGGATAGCTTATTAGCGAGGATCAAGTTTCTACAGCAATTTAATATGGAATCAAAGTTCAAAGAGATTTATAGGTACATTTTATTAGTTCACATGTACTCGATGGTTCTAATGAGGATGTCAGACCGTAGCGCTAAGTGCCAAATTTATCTAACAGCTGATGGCAGTTATGATGCTGAGGTGACGAATTCCTCGCCACATCTAGAACAACTGTCACTGCCAAGATATCAATCTTGAACGTATTAGGAGGCATGTACCGTTGACAGTCGATCTATGCTGCCCCTTACTACCTAATCAGTGACCAGATTGGACGACAGAGGACCGGTTTTTTCGCATCCACTAGCAGCAACTGCCGGAGCGAGTAGACAAACCTACATATTTGTTCGGGCTCAGTTCAAGGCTAACCAGAGAGGTAGCTACGAGGTGCAAATTAACTGCTAACAAACTACTGACTACAGCTGCGAAAAGCGGATTCATCCGAAATGGGCTCGTGGACTTTGACGGGGATTCTTTGCTTTGCAGAAACAAGTTCGAAGGAGTGCCATACATGTTTTTCATAACAAGCGTCACCTACGCAGTCGAATGAATATCGTGACTTATTATATAAGCAACCTGTTGAGGGCTTCGAAAGGAAAGCTTCAGTATACAATCCCGTTGTAGAATTTCTGTTTTGACAGCATAATAGCAGTGCTAGATGTGCGATCGTACTGGCAAGCGTTTCGACAATTTGAAGACACTTATAAACAGACTATTTTTCATCTTTCTTCAGCGATCGAGAGGAATTTCTTGAAAAATACACTTTAATCCGCATCGATTCACAATTTTTGTGTCCCTGTGTCAAAAATGTATGGGAACGACAGTACTAGTAGAATTTCACAGTATAAACACAAACCGATTGATTACAAAAAATGGCTTCCTGCGAGATCATATTTAATTTCTTTCACGATCTCAGTCTCAATTCTTAATCTATTCTACATTTTTTTATTTCAATTATTATTAACCATAAGGTCATTCGCCTCTTCGGGTTAGAAAAATCTCTTGTGAAAAATTTCTAACCCTATGTGCGGGGTCGGGACTCGAACCCAGGTGCGCTGCGTACAAGGCAATCGATTTATCAACTACGCTACGCCCACCCCTTATTCTACATTTTCTGAATGTAGGAAAACGAATAACTTTTACGAGGTCTGGGAGAAAGGAGGTGTTAGACATAACGCTTTGGCTCTGAAATAGTTTCGCATGATAAATCCGATCATAAATGTTTTTCGATCATCTTGATGTCACCATAAATGTGGTGACATATCGCAATTCTTTTTTTTGCAATACAGAGTGTGTTAATTTATTCAGTAGGTTGTCATACAACAATGCAACATTTGGCCAATGTTAAGCCAAAGGGGACCAATCGCCATTTTGAGGTACCTGCCTTAAAAATGCTATCGCACCCACATCACATTATTTTTGAGAATTCAAACAGAAATTGAAAGCAAATTAGTGTCCTTCAACTTTCTAAGTTGATGGCAAGTTATCAAAAAATGAATTTTTGCATGAAAAATACCAGAAAAACATCGTGGCGCTTAGTTTGGTATGGCAGGCCATTTGAACAACATTTTGCTAATTTTCCATTGCGAAATATTGAAAATTGGGTGTGTAATAGTGAATCTTCAAGAGGTTCCTCGAAAAAATGCGGTTTAGTTAAAGCGATAAAGAGCTTTAGGCTTTCTCGCAGGCGATTTGAACAATTTGTGAGTTTAAGGTTAAGTGTAAGTCCTCTTATATAATTGTGCAAAAAGTACCTAATGTTTGATAAATTTTTTGAAGAAGTAAAATGACTACGCGCTATTCTGCAAAATGTTTAAAATCAAAATTTTTAAGCGTAAGCTGTCAAAAATGGCGGCTCTAGCAAAAGGTTTTGAAAGACGATCTCATCTGCGGGCACGATACAGACCACAATTTGTCCTCTACAAGCAGAAAACCAAAACGATCTTGAAGATTACATTCAACAGAATTGCTCCAACCTAAAAAAAAACAGGAAAAAATTCGTTATAGAAACAAAATGGTGGCCACTTGGAAATGCGTTTTTTGTATGATTTTTCCACTGTAAAAAATCGTTAATGATCAAAATATTGCGATTTTTAGGTTAAAGCGGTGGAGAATGTTGTCTTTTTTTAGGCGGGCAAAACGCGAAGTTGATTGGTTGAATGGTTCCAAAAAATGAAAATGCCCGCAGATTCGAAAAATCTTGTTTAGAGAAAACGCGTGTCAATGTTTAAAAACAGTTTTTCGTAGGGGGCGGGTATAACATACTTGGTAAATCGATTGCCTTGTACGCAGCTCACCTGGGTTGGATTAACAACCCCGCACATAGGGTTAGAGATTTTTCCAAAAAGAGATTTATCTAACACGAAAAGAGGCGAATGATCCTAAGGTTAAAACCTCTATAATCAAAAATAAAAAAAATAAAAAATGATAAAAATAGTTTTTCATGTACAATTTAACTTACTCGATCTATTTGTCTAAGAATAAGTGAATTTATAGGTTTTTAAGGTCACTAAACACGAATTTGAGGATAGATTTGGAAAATTCAAAATGGTGGACCCAATATGGCAAAAATAAAAAAGTAAAATATTTGTCAATTATAATGAAGCATCCTATATATGAGTCGCTGGACACGAATTTGAGATCCAATTTGATAAAACAAAAATGGCGGAGCCAATTTAGCGGCCAAAAAGTGATCTTAAATAATGTTCATGAAATTTTGATAAGTGTTTTCGAGAAGTTTTAGAGCGAGTGTTGAGTGTCCGTCAACGCTCAGGACATAGGTCCGTTCAAAACAGTGTAGCGACGGAACTAATTCACGAATCAAAAAACACATTTTACCAACATATTCTAGACACTTTTAGTCTTCAATTAATAAAATAAAAAAAAATGATCCTTTGAAAAAAATTTAGAAGCGGACCCCCTTAAAATACCTGATGTTTGTTTTTGTGCCGTCATTTCTCCCACCCTTCCAATTCTACTTCCTCTCTCCTTGTCCTTTCCTTCCGATTAGAGAAATTATTACAAGACACGGTAAAAATCTCCGGCAATATACGGGGAACGTGCCATTTGACCCGTAAGAACATAAGGAGCTTTAATCGTGGTCTTCATGGCCTATTTTTTCTGGAACACAAAATCCCTGATCTTGGAAATCAAAGCTCCTTGATCCTGAAACCCAAGGATTCTTGATCTTGGAATTCAAGAATCATGGATCCTGGATTTCGTCTACTCAAAAATTTTTTGTTCACAAAGACTTATTATTTTGGCCTCACACGTTTCCCAGCATTTCAATTGATTTGAATTTGAATTGATTTGAAAATATGGATCCTTCGAGTATCGGTGTCATAAGCGAAGAACTATCGAGTGCACGTCACAACGCCCAGCATCGATTCCCCGAGAGCTCAACACACTCGTTCGCATCCAAAAAATTCAAAATGTCAAGAGCTCATTAAAATTTCTTATGCAACCAGCACTCGACCAACATCCAAATATAAAACAAGCGATTACCCACCGCTGGCGACAAATTTGGCTGCACAAGTGGTCACCGGCACGAATCGGTCATGAAGGTCAGCAGAGCGGCAATAGAGTAAACACGTAATGTCGCGAGCGCCGATTTTCCCATGGACCAGTGTCTATGGCAGCAACATCAGACTGTACACAACCAACTGCTTTATAGATTGCGAAAAGATTACCAAACTGGACAGCATCGTGGCCCTGTACCGCATCAGAGGTATCCGGGCGGACACTCTGGTAAGACAGGAGAGAGTTCCAGCGGGCCCTGAACCTACACCGGGACAAGATCAGTTTGGGAAAATCTTTCGATTCAAGGTTTCTTTGCTGTGCAGTTAAATAATAAATATTATGCTCAGATTGGAGAGCTGCTAAATCGGACGAAGTGAAAACTAGAACACTAGTTGTCACTGGGGTCAATAGTGTAACATTGACACAGATCTTTCTGTTGTACTGGCTCTATTTTTTATCCGGGCATTACAGTACTCCCTTGATTGGTAGGTAAATTCGAAATTATGATGTTTGTTTTCGCTTGGTCTCTTGTTTCCATTCCAACATCACCAATCACCATCATCCTGACGACGCTGTTGCGAACGTGAGTACCTTTGCCTCCGAAACCCATTCGCACCAGATTTCAGCCGACCGATAAGAGGTGCCTGCTGCTACTGGTGTGGCTTTTTGAGCGATACCCCCTGTTGACTGTACCATCTGTTTCTCACACTACTAATCAGTGGCGTGGTCAAGGGAGGGGAGTATCGATGAGTAACAATTGTACCCAAAGTTTAACTGTCATAGATCATCAGATATTGAGTTATTAGTGATATACGTTTTTAACTTTTGCCACCTTTCACCAGCAAATCAGATCCTAGCGACGTCACTGAATCACTTGACGAGACTGACGCTGGGCTCTTACAAGTACTCAAGTTACTGAGCTGTTCACCGCGTCTACATCTGGGTTGGACTTGATGTCCCCCGCGCGCAACCGCATGTTGGTTTATTTTTGAAGGGCCTTTCAACGATCCGGACAAGTTGTGTACATAAATAAATTATAACATGCATACTGTGCTCCGGTACTACGTACCGGCCCAACTCATCCGATTTCCACCGACCCGTCGGAACAGACACTGGCATTGGGTAGTAATAATTTAACCCTAGATGAAAGTTGCATCACGATTTCACCATGAATGAATTTGCTGCACCCGTCGTCGAGTTATTCTCGATCTCGACTCATGTTGAGCGCTGCTGAGGTGACGGGAGCCCTACGGGGCCGAAACAGTCAGTGCCAGTCGGTATGATGGTGACGGTGGTGGTATTTATTCCTGTGCCGAATGGGGGGAAGTAAATCAGATCAACGAGTTGCTGCTGCCGTTTGACCGTATCGTACCAGGCGGCAGCTTGAGGAATAATTGCAAAAGCAAAACAAAAAAAAATGTTCCCACTGCGGATGCTAATCTTAGCTTTGAAAGCGAGCATGACAGTCAGTGGCCACTAGAGACACGGAGAGAACAACTCGGAGCTTTACGTGTATGGACATTGGCTTTATTTCGATTTTAGGTCAGTGGACACTTGAAGGAGTCAATTGTATGATCTGGGGACTTGGTTCGATAAATAAAATCTTTGAGTGTCTTACAAAAGTTGTCAAATTGCCCAGTTAGCCCAGTGAACTACTTGTTTGTGTGCTTATGGGGGTATCCTTGAGTGTGTACCAATTCATAGCATCATACAATTATACTCCAGTCTCGGAGTAAGTGCCTGAGAATGAAAGGAAGACAGAAACGCCAGTCTGTACGCGAGTCGAAAAAAAAACTGGCGACCACATCCGTTAGTTAGAAGTTCGTGCTGGGGTCGGACGATCCCTCGCTAAGTTCTGAACGACAGCAGTTCTGACGGTGGATGATGTCAGATCGTGAGAAATCTAAATATGCTCTCCGGGGAGTGTGTGTGCCTTGTATACCGAACCAAGCGCACTGGTTGAATGGTCCAGAAAGGAATCCAGTGGGGACGCGGTTGCTGTGACATGTGTTGTCATTCGTACTGGGCAACTGTGAGAATTCATTCACGAGTCTGGGAGTGGCACAGGTTTTACGATGGGAGCTTGAGAACTCGTTGATCTGGTCGTGAGGGTTTCGTTAAGCGTTTGATAGGTTGTTTTCTACTATCGCATCGCATGATGGGAGTGTCCTGTTATCAGCTGTCAGATTGACCATTCGCAGTGGGCCACAATGACAATGTAAGAAAAAATCATAGTAGCACATAGCCCCCTAATTGTAGTTATCATTGTTTTGCTTCTTAAATTAGCCTGTTTTAATGGTGCAATTGTGCTTCTCTCATTTCTGCAGACTAAGATTCCATGTCAAGATATTTTTAATGGAAATTAATTATGGAATTTGCATTTCGTCTCAACAGAATCCGACACTAACTTAGTGACAGGACTAAGCTAGCGCCGGATTGGTTGACAAAAACCGGGTCTTCGCTGTAATGGCAATAGAATGGTATGAGGTTAACATTTTCTCCCCTCGGACATGATTGCACTGAACAGCCCTGAACTACGTCCACTCGAAACTTATTCGGCGAGAACTCCGATAAACCAAAGAGTAAGTAAAGGATGCAAATGACATCTCCTTAGTAAGAGAGAAGTTCTTTGTAGGGTCTAACCCAAAATTGTATAGGTCACAAAGATGCTGATTCTGTGAATAAGACTGATTGATGCATATACTAAATGGCGACCGTGAACCAGAAATTTTCAAATATGTTATATGAAAATATGTGATTATTTCGTTTGACATGGATATTGAAATGCATTAACACTTTCACAGATCTGTTTCATTTACACACACATGAGTATATAAATTATTGATTGGAAAATACATAATCTGTCCCGTTAGCTATTTGGAGGAACGGCGTTTTGCTACTCATGGGGATAGATGACATCAGTCGATTGAAGAAGCCCTTGCAAATATTCGCTACTGAATGACGAATCTTAAAACACACAACCAGGACCCGTAGTACTCGTCTCGTGGTGGGTTAGGGCGTCGTGATTGAGCCATAAGATCCTGCTGACGAGGTGAGCATTTCAATGAAGGCTGTGTTTCCACGGGGTTCTTACATTGTTGTCCGTTGTTGCTCCGGAATGTGCCTTGTTCAGGAATCAGAATATATTGGCTCAAATGGCACGTTCCCCGTACATAGTCGGGGATTTGTGCCTTGTTCTAGATCAACGGTTCTCAACCTTTTTCGTACCATGGAGCCCTTAGAAATCAACCTTTGTTGTTGCGGACCCCCACGGATAAAAATCGATATTGTATGCTTTTTCAGTTTGTTAGGAAACAAGTTTTGAGCTTTCAATATGCACTCGGAAAAAAATACTTTTCTTCGCGAACCTTCAAAAACGACTTCACGACTCCCTGAGGGTCCGCGGACCCCAGCTTGAGAATCACTGTTCTATATACAATTGGTGGATTCGGTGAATGAATGTGACGTGAGTAGATTAATGGAATCGGTTACAGAGAAATTACCTGCTGCCAGGGAAGATTTCGATTCGGCAACCTGGTTTTATTTGTGATAATGAGATCAAATAACACGTGGTAGAAATGTTTGCCTTTCTGCGGTTTAGTAAACGGACAGTGGAAGGCTCTTTGGTTTTAGTGGAAAAGGCTGTATGGTCACGATTCATCATGTGTGCTAATTAAATGCTTCACGAAATCATAAACTACCTCTCCACTTGCATGATGTAGGTCATGAAATTTTCCATTTTCTGCATGATCTTAAGATTCAATTGAGAAAATCTAGAAAAGGTTAAAAAACGAATAAAGCACCACAAAGGTAGTACAGGGGACTTCTGAGAACAGGAAAAAGAGGAAAAGAGGGCCAGAAGGGACACAATATCCGGCACACGCCCAGACAATATGATCAATGTCATGATAACCATTCCCATAAGTGCAGAAATCGCTTTCCATAAGTCAAATACGCCAAAAATGCGAATCCAACGTGTAATGATTTGAAATGATTCGGGATATAACATAAATGAAATGCTGACCCACATCCATTCACTTAAAGGGACGCGTTAGTGCTTTAGCGTGAAAAAAATGGAATTTTTCGTGGAAGTTAGCAAATTTTATTTCAAATGAGTAAAAGACCCCCTCAATTGAAACATTATTTCGAAAACTCTACGTAGAGGTTAGGTATTTTATACATAGAATATGTATGCAAAGTTTGAAATAAATCGGTTAAGTAGTTTTTGAATGACAGTTAACACCACGAATCGTATTTTATCCAAATATGTTTTACAAAAAGCTTCATGCGGTTGTTCAGTTCGCTCGCTTGTCGATAGTTTTTGCGTAGAAAATTACAGAATTCGATTGAAATGTTACATTATAATGTACAAAAGTTTTGATCAACCAAATTTGTAAAAAAAATCGCAGAAAAGTGTTTTTTTATGCGGAAACCCTTACTTTCCCCTTAAACCAAGGTTTCGTTGACACCTTCGAGAAAAATAGAAGGTAGCCACCAGCGACCAAGCTCCACGAGGTCTGCCAACTTTCGAGTGTCCTCTGATGGGCAATATAGAAAAATCCGTTGAAGCAGATTGTTCTTCCGTAGATGTCACCTTCACCTTAGCTAAGGAATCCGCCTTTTCATTGTCCGGAATGGTGTACTGCGAGGGAATCCATACTAAAGTAATCTGGTAGGATTTTTTAGAAAAAAGCGCTTTTTCATTTCAGACTTGAAATTACCGTAAGTGATCTAAAGAAGTATAAACATATTGTTAGCAAAAATTTGGAAACCTAACGTTCCTCTACCGTGAGAATTCTGCAATAACACAAATTGGCTGGTACCCAGTCTAAGCCCGCCTAATTCCTCAAACTGTTATATTTGCTCACCCCTCGAGAGGAACATTTTAGCCTTTCTCATCTGCCTACAGTTTTTAGATGCAGTAACAAGAAGACGTCAGAGTCGCATAGTACATTAGCATTTCGTATGCTTGACTGATAATCAGCATTCAAAAATCTATTTAAAAACTTTTAGCTAGTAAACAGCATTTTGAATACTCAACAGCAGTAAAAAAAATAATTTTAATGGTAATGCAGTGATGCAGCCGTATATTTTACCAAATTCGGCTTTTAAATAGCATTTAAAATGTTTCGATGATCACGCCGTCGATCTCTGCTTTATTTGCGGGAACGTAGACACGCTAGCCCTTTATAAAATGCTTGTCGGTAATGTCTTTTGTTTTTACTTTAGATTGGATATCACAGTGCTGAGATTATCTGGGCAGACTTTTGAGATATCCGCCACGGCTGAACATTTCTGTGTCACTTTTTTTCGAATGGATCTTTTTCAGACGAGCCAATTTATGCACGGCCCTAGAGTCCGCGGCAATGTGAAAAATGTAAGATAGAAATTACGGGATATATAAGAAAACGAAACAGACGATAATAGAAAGTGAATAAAGAGAAAGTTGCAAACATGGAAAGTATTTATAATGCTTTCATCTTGTAAAATTGTTAACAGGTTCCTCAGTGTAGAACATTTAATAATAGTTCTCTAGAAATGAAATTACTTCGCAGATAGTTGACTCTTAAAAAAGTAATCGTCCCGAATAGCAATTAAATTTTTTGAACAAGTGTCTTGTGGAGTTTTTGATTTGTTGTATTTTCGTAAAACTTGTAATGCTAGACAAGGGAGGTTTTTTAAAAATATACTATATCAACTAACGAGACAAATACCAAAGTACCAAAAATATGGGTATATAGTAAAGTGTATGCTTGCTAAACCGAACCAATGTTTCGATTTCACCATTTCTCTTTACCGTCAAATGATTTCCTTTTCTTGACAGACATCACTTTTGACTAGGATTTTGGTCAGGAACACAAATAGTGTCTCCGTTTTTAGAGCTAGTGTCAATCTGGCGCTAAGTGAGTGTCGGATTCTAAAGAGACGAAGTCGATACGGAAATTCCATAACTAATTTAATTAGGCGTTATTTCTTTAATTTAACTAATAGATTTTTATTTTCCAACAAAAAGCTCTTCAAATAGAAGAGAAAACAACTATGTTAATTCAGCACCTTGCAATGTGATATTTATGGTAACGTTATTATCCTTCAATCCCTTGTGGTAATATCAACCAAAAAATAAACAATTTGAGTGATAATGCTGAAATTTCCCGCCCATTCGATTTGAAATGTGACATTTTGTGAGAATAGTATACCGTATATCTTAATATTTAACTACACTCTGCAACCCGTATCTCCAGAATCTGAAATGTGATCCAAATAAATTAGTGTCATCCTATATAAATATTATACCTTACTTCTGTATCAAGAGTTCTCATCGTATTGAATTGAATGATACGAATACCATATACCTCCCGAGTATCGGTCCAATGTTGTATTTCGAAGTGAATGTGAACTCTTCCTGACAATACCGTCTGTAAGTATTAAAAGTTCCGTTATAATGTAGACACGTACTTTCAATTCGACCCAGTGACCCATTGATCGTTAATGCGAATCATTAACTAGAAAATTACTCCAGCATCATCATCGAAATGGGGAGCCCCTTCTCCGCATGGCTCCCATATCGAATAGTTCAACGACCTCACATCGGCGCAAGCAAGTCGACAATTCCCATCTTGCTCTGCCGCACCCTTCCAACCGACCATCCATCCAAGAACAAAAAATCGTCGTGACTGATCGTCACCGAGTGCATTTGCATTACCGACTATGGTGGTGACATCAAGCCGGGACCCCTTAATCTACATTCGAAAGAAATGGTCTTTGTTTTACAAAAACGCCCTGCATCGGTTCATACTTTTATGGTCCCATTGTTAGGATCTATCGATGCATACAAAATTACGGGTTTCTCACTCTTTCGCTCTGCAGTTAAAAAGAGACAACAAAACAATCACCGCTCCTGACGGAGGACAATACTAGCAATCTCATCGGTTATAGTTTTATTATAATTTTTTGATGATCGGCTCTTTGCAGCAATCGGTCGCGCGTACGCGACACGGAAGAACGTGCTGTAATGGAGAGCGGAAGATGGGAGGGGGGACGATAAAATAATTTATGAAAGGAGTGCCCTTCCCGTTCTGCCTTTTTAGGGTAGACAAGTCGCGATTGGCGACGCACAGCGTGTGGCGTCTCGAAATGGTCCATCCCGGCATTGAAGAGCACCTCGAAGTGCCATCCCCTAGCCCATCCATATGACGGAGGAGCTGTGACAGGCGCAATGAACCCCATCACGCCTGGCTATATGAATCTCCGGACACGCGTGTTTGATCGCACTGGTGAGAGGGTACGTGTAATCGAGTGCGTTTCTGCAGTGTAGTATACTCTGGACGTGAGAAGATACGAAACTCATTATCATAAAATTCATTCCTTCAATTGTAGCTTCCCATCATTTCCGCCGGCATCAAACGTTGTGTTTATTCACTGTTTCATAGGCTGGTACCGTTCGAAATATTCATATCTTGGATTTGATTACGAAGTTGCTATGGTAACCCACCGAGGAGACCGTGCGCACTAAGCGACGAACCTTTAATGCCCTCTGCTGTAAATACATATTGAAACCTTTCAGAATGGTGGGTACTTTGTGATACTCATATAATTCTCGAAATGTCACCCGGTAAGTTTATGGATCATCTCGTACCAAGCGATCATTTTTCAATTAGATAAAGTTCGCCCAAGGCGTTTCTCCCGTGAGCTAAGAACTCGTATGATATTTTCGCTAGAATTACACTGACTAGTTCGACAAGCGGTAATTACCATCGAGACAAGACGCAATTGATTTACGATACTCGCCAAGCGTCGCACTGAGTGTTAATGTTGATGGGATAAGCTTACTGCCCCCGGATGACATTCTGTAGAAGTGTGAATGTTTTCCTCAGGGCTAACAACTTTCAAGCTAACTGTTTTACGGTGTGTAATCAATGCTTACGGTGTGCAGTTGGAATTATTGTGCGAAAAGATCAGTTCAAAAGTGAAAATTCAAGTATTCCAGTAGTTAATTTGCTATCGACGGAATCTTTATTAAAATCGGATTAATTTGTTTGTGGTCATAAAACTTACTAACCTTAGACTCTGACCGTCTGATACTACTAATAACTCATTCCGATGATGAATCGAAAACGTCCGAAACAAAGCTCTCACTGTGTGGTTCTGGGTACAAAAGCGTGACCAGCGTCGCAATCAGTGTTCTTAGTGTGGTTTAAATCTAACCGAATGAGTCAATCGTATAGAACGGAAGACAATGTGAAGGCGGGACCCTTTTATCTTGTCTCATTATCCGTAGCTAGGAAGCGAGCTATTTATGTCCACCATAAATGGAGTGACGACTGAGAATTATTGAAACGTGACGAGCGAAAAAAACGGCGTGTCATCTAATCGTTTACCTGCTACAGTTCAGAGCTGATTTAATGATTCAACCTTAACACGGGCAACGTATTGAAATGGTAGCAAAAAAACAGTATTTCGAGTACAAAAAGGTGGTAAGCTGGTTCCGATTATTTTATTTTTGCAATCTTATAAGTAGTTATAAGTAGCTGTGAACCTACGCTGAGAGTCTTCCTCTTTAGACAGCTTGATTGTAGGATTACCAGAACGCTACTTGGTTTTCGTAGGTTAACATTGTCTTCTGGGTGTAAGATAAGCCATTAATAGAGATTAACGAACGAAGGAATATGATGTGCTAATCAACGTTTTTGCACGCGTTTTGTTTTAGATTATTATAGTATTATGATTCCCTGAATCAATTTATTGTGACCCCCCCGCCGTAAAGAGAAAATTGATTTAAAAGCAATTTACGCAAAACCAAACTATAATAAGTCAAGGGGTTCGCTTCTCAACTTCGTCTCGTCAGAATCTACCACTTGACCAAGGTCGCTAGTCCAATATTGGAAACACTGCTAGTGAACACATCTAAACGACTTCTAACTTTCTATGTCCCAAAAGAGACAAGGAGTTTTGTTTGCTGATGAGACATATTGGATTAACGTTTATTTTGCTAATTTTAATAGGTCAAACATCTCATGCCAGCCCAAAAAATGCTAAATTCGGTGGCTTAAGCGCCGCTCTCGTACTCGAGAGAGGCCACCGACCGTTTGCTTGCCCCACTACTTTTCTTTCGAGAACGTCTCACCGGGCGTCACGAACGTTTATTGGTAACTAATACTTCGAACTTAAATCTCAAACCTTGCCAATGAAAAAAATATAGCTGATTTTTCAAACTAACAATTGGGACCTTTCACATCACATCTTACTGCTGAATTTCAAACAGCTTGCAATAAACGATCAATACTGCACCGATGAAAGTAACGGTACTTTATTGTGAACACTGGCTTGGAACGACTGTTATTATTGCTTTGCTTGCTAATAGCATTGGGGCAGTACATGCAGACTGCAGTCGTTTTTATCAACAAGCGGAGCGATTTTAGTTTCCGATCCGATCAAGATGAAAAAGTAGACTGACTTCAACATATTATAATGCCTTTATAATCTATGAATGTTTCGATTTCAATATGCACAAAAAAATCTATCATCAGATTAGTTGGTTGAATGGGTTATTTAGCCGAACGAAACAATTGGACGAATGTCATTTGGTCGATTGGATGAATGTCATTTTGCCGAATACTATTTTGCAGAATGCCATTTGACCGTAGGACGTTTGGCCAAACGCTATTCGACTGAAAGGGTCAATTTGCTCACTTTGTCATTGCCTAATTGGTCGAATGCCATTTAACCGCTATTTGACTCACGCTATTTGACTGAAAGTGTGAATTGGTCGAATGGGTCAATTGGCCGAATGTCATTTGACCGAATGTCATTTTACCGACTGCCGTTTGGCCAAATGTCATTTGACCGACAAAAAATTGGCAGTATGTCATATGGTCGAATGCCGTTTGGATGAAAGTATAACCCAGACGAATGCTTATTCTATTTGTCTTAAGGGTAGGACTAGAAAGACCGTGACCATAAACCCATTTTCACTAAAACCGAAGAGCCTTCCGCGGTCTGTTTATTAATCTGCAGAATGGTACAGATTTTTACTCATACCTATTACCTGTTACTGGATCTCATTATCACAAATCACAAATTAAACCAGGTTGCTAAATCTCAATCTACCCTGTCAGCAAGCAATTTCTCGGTAACCGATTCCATTAATCTACCCACGCCAATAAATCCAGATCCGATCGATTGCCATCAATCTATCTGTCATTGGACGGCCGCAGTTAAAGTGTCGAAATAAATCTCGAAAGTCACATTTATTTACCGAATCCATCAATTGTATCTAGAACAAGGCACATTCCGGAGCAACAACGGACAACAATGTAAGAGCTCCGTGGAAACACAGCCTTCATTGAAATGCACACCTCGTCAGCAGGATCTTATTGCTCAATCACGACGCCCTAACCCACCTCGAGACGAGTACTACGGGTACCTCCTACTGTTGTGTGTTTCAAGATCCGTCATTCAGTAGCGAATATTTGCAAGGGCTCCTTCAACCGACTGATCTCTTCTATCCCCAGGAGTAGCATCAATACATGGCAGCAATCAAGTGATCGGCAGTTTTTTTTTATTGAAACTCGAGTGAGCCTTTGACTATTCTTGTGATTGAATATCTTTTTTCGGTTTCCAGAAGTAGCCGAGGAGTAGCATTGAGACACTGCTCTCCACCACCAGTGCAACTGAATCTAACAAAGCTGAACCACTTACTATTACCGACGGACTGAATGACCGTCTGGCTGATGATGCGTTACTGCTTTCGACCGATCACAATGTTCTTGGAATGATCGAGTTTGATGTTCTTCGGACAATTCCGCTCGCCTCTCCCCACCACGTTCCTCGTGAACAAGAATATGTGCTGTAAATACATCGTGCTCGTAGTGGAGGATACCGGGGTACACTCTGGGTACCAGTGCGGCCATACAAATTGGTTTATTCCGATACGTACCTGTAATGAGGCATGAAAAAGAAGAGAACAAATTGAAAGGTTAATTAATTGCTGCTGGAAGGAATCTGTTTTTTGGGGCGGTGTGCATTTTTTTTTTGCGCCACCGTGGAATTCAAACTGAGTGGAACGGTTATTGGAGCGTGTGTTCTCGAGTTGCTCGAAGGAACCGACCCCCTCTCCCCACCTTCCCAAGAACTTGATAGTGCGCCTAAAATGCTCGATGGAGATTTTTTTTGCGAGAAGTGAAGGGATTCGATTTTTTACTCGTATTTGTTTCAGACTGCTTCTTCCCGACGTGCCAGTCGCGCTAAATTAGGTGTTTAATAATGTGATTGATTTAATTGGGCAATTTGAATACTCGATGTCCGGGGCATACGCTGCACGATCAGTGAAGCGGAATGATAGAGGCAAACATAATGATCGGACTGCCGTGTGTGCATAAAGTACTATAATGCAGAGAGTTATCAAAATGATGCGGAAATTATAGCTCGAAACAAGTTGTATAGCAGCGTCTCTAGCGATTGGTTTGGAAGTGTTTTGGCAGCAATTTGTTCAGATAATTATTTATCAGTGCTGAATCATTTCATCAGGACTAGTGTAGTTCTTAAAAAGTTGTTTGGAAGACTGGAAAAGATAAACTGTATCATGTCGCTGAAAAGTTTTGTGTTTGGAAACTTATGAACTTATGATCAGGCAAGGAATTCGCAGCTACAGATCTTTAGAACAGACATCGAGAAAGTTAAATAATAGAAGTAAAAGATTACTCATTTTCCAATCTAGTTTCCTACTTTAACAGTAACATTCTCAATGAAAATACACTAGTCCACTGAACCCAATTGCTGCTGACATTCCTGCAAAACACAATCAAATGTTTGGTCCAGTCGGTCAAAAAATCACATCTACTCGAATCATCTCACTCAAAGAAAACAAGCCATCAACCCTCCCCATCAAATTTGTGCTGCACCAACTCCACCGTCTTCTAAATGCTAGTTCACATTATCGTCACATATTGGGGTTGATGGATAGGTGCGGCAAGATGACCGCAATAAAATACTTTAAAACCGGTTCAAATTTTTTATAGCTATCCTCTGCAACTGACGGAGGTCCGAAAGGGGCCCAGAGGTTTTGTTCTCGGCGCTTCGTTGTGGTCGTCGAGGGAACATCGAACCGCTGTCTGCTCGATTGCCCAAATTGATGACCTATCAACGCACCAAGAGGCTCACGAGTGGTCATCTTTTCAGTATCACCACCATGCAACTTGATACAGCAAAAAGGTACAAAGAATTTTTTTGTGTGTGGCTAGAAACTGCCCGTGTTTCGAATTATACTCGGGTATAATTCACGATCTAGCACAAGCATTTGAGAATGATCTTTACATTTGAAGAAGGAAGAACCTATTCCAAGAATGGAGCTATCAAGGAGCTCTTGTTGTTCAATTGGATATAGACTGCGCGATATAAACTGCTTCAATAGTACTTTAATGATCATGTTCTTGATCTTCCACTCGTCCTAGCTGACGCAAAAAAACACCGATCTCATCGCAGAATCACCAGAGTTGGCCATCGATGCCGTACACAATCGACACAATGTGCTTCGCTATCCTGATTACGGCTCTGGTTGAATCGAAGGCTCTTAAAATTTAACCACCTCTTGGATGGACGGAGAAACATAAGCGGAAAACGGGCGCCGGACGCTAATCGGAATCGGAACAGCGAGCACAAGTTTAACCTGAACATTTGCCCACTTGAGAGCCCACGGGGAAGATAAAGCGCTCGCGCGTGTGTTAATAGAAACAACATTATCAAGTCGAGATCGCTTTTCCGATCGATTTAAGTAACCGCCCGTTCGCGGGTTCCAAAGTGGGAACCACGAAACGATAATGGATTCTGGTTCGAGTGGGTAGGTGGTTTGTAAGCGCGAAGTTAATCTTAGTTTTGATTATGGGGTGAATTGTGAATGATTTCGCGAATCATTTTCACTTTGTTAGAAAAAACGAGATTTGTCGATCAAACAAATACCGATATTTCAATTGAACAAAAATCATGTTGAAAAACCACTTCATTATAGAACCTGTCTTGGTATTTACCACAAAATAAAAATGAGAAGCGATCAGAAACACATTTTCAACGGAGTACTTAATTACGACGTTTTCGAGGAATCAGTTAAGTGCTAATGAACGACACATTATTCCCCTGCCATGCCTGAATGCGAATGTACACCAAAATTTAATCAAAACATCGATTACGTGCCAGCAAACAAAATGCCAACCATCCACAGTGGGAAGCCGATTGCACTAAACCGTGGTAATTAGTTTTAAATTTTACTGGAATCAAGAGTCCTACAATTGTATGACCACTGATCTCTTCGTTGGAGGCTGCCGATAAGAGACAGAGAGAGAGAGAAAAAAAAGCTCACCAACTCATATTCACATTATGATAATCATCGACAGAAACTGATAGGAATGATAATCGACATCGCAGAAGCTACCGCTACCACATAAAATGAAAGCTTCGGATCGTAATCTCCAACTACGGATCTGATGGCCTACCTATGCAATTAACGCTAAGTAGCGAACTGAACGCAGCAAACAAGAGTAGGTACACGTATGTTCCCATCGTGTTGTCGTTGCCCTTTTGGATGGTCGGTCCAACGAGGCGGTGTTTAGTTAATTAGAAGAACTGCAGAGCAAACATGGCTAATTGAAGTAACCTTTATCAAGCTAAAGCAGCTAAATGGGCACGATAGAAATATAAGCGAAGTTAATTACAGAGTGACTGATTCAAAAACTCGCTTTTATATTTAAAATAAACTGCGGTTTTAGTTGCTTAATTTGCGTTTGCTAATTTAATCAGTAAATTAGTTATGGAGTTAGCGTTTCGACTTCGTTTCATTCGAATCACCTAGTGAAGCGTGATGTCCCGCAAGAGAAAATTTGATCAGAAAAACATCTTTTTGAGTTTGTTTGTGTAAGAAGTTCAATTGTAAATTAGCGAATTGAGCCTAACGCACTCAACAATGGTTCATGTTGCTACGGGAACCGTAACATTCTACTAGTACCACCTTCCATGGAAGTTGGACCTGAATTTTTGCATTCATTTTCATCAGATTAGAAACGTAGGTTTAGTTGAGTATACACTGTATAAAATGAAACATACATATCAGTGAGAGAAAACCTCGATCACTCTGCTTCATGATGTTATTGTCAAAATCGTTCAAGCAATGTAGCTTTACTGTATTTCTAGATATTGAGAGTACAGTCTACTATGGAAGCGTCCATAACTAATTCAAACTTGCCTCGGATTTAAGGCAGCACTTCCTGTGTTGGTAATTGATATCGTTGGCGCACTCGTAGAAATAGAAAAAATAGAGGTCCTTACGACATATTTCACTTCTTCCGGGACATCCCGCCAAAACATAGCATGTTTCCTCTTGTTGGTCATCAAAATCAGGCTCGCTAGTTTGCAGTGAATATTTTCTTAAAGTACAGATTGCGAAGCATTCTTCAATTTTTTCTGCAAAAGAACGCTAAGGAACAATTTAATTTTTTCCCTGCGCAGTTAGAGCGCTGGACACTAGGGTAGTCGAAGCATTCCCATAATGACCTGGGTAAGTAGACCCAGCTACGCGAAATGAAGCTGATTTGGATTACTCCTTTTTGACGTCCTTTATCACAACTGAATGCAATTATTTGTATTGGAATATTTTTACTAGGGATTTTCCAATCGGCCAATTCCCTTCGCAAGTGACACTCGGCAACCACGCCATCTACCTCCCCAGCATGGGCTGGGACATAGACTTGGTACTTTTTCGTTGAACGACTTTCGCAAGCAATTGAATGGCTGCGGTCCAAAACTGGGGTAGCCCACATTTTTCAATTTATACAGGAAACGCGAAAAGCTTCCGCATTTCTAAATGGACAAAATGTCCATTGTAAAAATGCATTATTTTATTAGTAGCTCATTGATTCATGTTGTTTCATGTTTAAAATCATTATATGCACTGGGTGGTCTGGCATCTAAAAGAGTAAACCATAATACGTACGTTCATTTTTCCTTTTGGTTTCGAGTTATGGTGTTTTTGGCAAAGTTGTGGCATACCATCTAGTGTTCTACATTAAATTGCATCACGGGAAAAACCCGGTGGAAAATAACCCATTTTGTATTTTCTCTTGAAAATTGGGGTAGAAGTAGTTTAGAGTGTATTGTTTACACTGTATTTTTATTGCTGTCAGTTTTTCGAAAATTGGATAAATGGCTCAACCCAAAAAGCAACGTCGCGAATTGATTTTGCGCAAGCACCTGGAAAATCCTCAACTCTCTCGTCGTGACTCGGAATCATGCAGTCAACGGTGAGTCATGTGTTTAAACGTTGCTACCAAACTCTGAACATCGAAAGGAATGCAAAATACGGATGGAATGTTCTATAAGTGATTAAGGATCACAAACATGTAGTGAAAGAGTTTAAGCGGAATCCCAATTTTTCGATCAGGGATGTGGTCAAAAAGTTGAATTCGTCCAAGTTATTCGTTCAGAGAGCCAAGCACCGGGAGGGGCTGCATACGTACAAAGTGCGGAGGCTTCAAATCGTGACGAATGGCAAAATGCGGTGGGAAGGTACCCCCAAATGCTGACGAAGCCTCATTGTCTCATCATGGATGATGAGACTTACGTTACGGCGAATTTCCGGCAGCTTTCGGGGCTACTATTCTTCATTGTCCAGCGCAAGTTTGATGTACCGGAGGAAGTGAGGAAGCAGAAACTTTCAAAGTTTGCCAATAAAAACATGATTTAGCCAGCCATCTGCTCATGTGGCAAACGGAGTGCGCCATTCGTGACTACCGTGACTGTAAACGGGAAGATCTTCCTCAAGGAGTGTCTACAGAAGCATCTTCTTCCTCTGTTGAAGGAACACGAGGGCTCTACGATGTACTGGCCGGATCTAGCTTCGTGCCACTATTCAAATGTTGTTCTGGAGTGGCACGAAGCCAATGGGGTCGCTTTCGTACCCAAAGACACGAACACCCCCAACGCATCGGAACTAAGGCATAGAAAAATACGATTCCGGGACCATTATGAAGCAGGCACTACGGATGCATCTTAAGGAGGTCAAATCTGAGTAAGACACGAAGAAAAAGTGAGTTTACGTGGAAAAGAAGCTGCAGCCAGATGTTGTATAGAACCTAATGAGTGGAGTTAAGCGAAAGGTGCGAGAGTACGGTTATGGTATTGGAGAGAATGAAATTAATAGGACAAAAGCTTACTAATGGGTTTTATTTTATTGTCTGAAAGTTTGAAAAGGATCGGTCCTCTAGGTAATTTTCTACAGCATTTTTTCCGTAATTTAATTTAATGTGGGGCACCCTTTATTTATATGCATGAAATAGTGTCGCACTTTCCATGATAGGGTCAAAATAGGCTCTTAACCATAAACATGAAAATAACAAAAAATATTCAGAATAAGTCATCAATACTTTCGCATAACTCATAGAAATACTTTACTGTACGAAGAACGACGTTACTGAAGTGGCCCACTTTTGTCAATAAACGTCGTTTTTTGCATATGGGTCATTCCACGCGAAGTGATCAAAAAAAGATGCAAACTTGAAATCGACCTTCACGGATTTGAACAAAATTTGGAGGAATTGTTCATCTAGGGCCAATATATAAAAACCCAAATTTTTGTGTCAATTGAACCACCCCTCGGGTCATGGGAGCACTCCCCCGTTTTGGAAAATTGCCAAAACCCTTGATTTTCTTTTGATCATATCTCCGGTTCTATTTATTCTAGAATCAAAACACAAGATGGCTTTTGAAGAAAATTGTTCAAGGAGTCTATAAAAAATATTATTTTTTGCCGACAGTGTTGCCGACTATGCAATTTTTTCAGTTAAATATTAAAAGTTAATTTTTCTCTCAACACGTATATTTTAATTTTGAAAATTTTAATGCCATCGCGTTCCTCAGACATTTTTACATAAAAAACACTTATCATCCCAATATAATATGAGCGCATCCTGAGATATACCGTTTTGAAGGGAAAAACTCCGATTTTCTCATATAAAAATCCATTTTTATTAGCCAAAATTGAGAAAATCTTCAAACTGTCATAAAAATCGACCCTGATCTGCTAGAAGCAAACCAAATACGTAGTTTTTCATCATTTCTCGTCTACTTCACGAAAAATAATGTTTGAACTCAGAATACTCAAGTTGGTTTTTTAGTGTTGTGCGCTTGCGATTTTATATGGGAAATTGCGGTTTTTTTCTCTTCAAAACGGTGTATCTCAGGATGCGCTCATATTATATTGGGATGATAAGTGTTTTTTATGTAGAAATGTCTGAGGAACGCGATGGCATTAAAATTTTCAAAATTAAAATATACGTATTGAGAGAAAAATTAACTTTTAATATTTAACTGAAAAAATTGCATAGTTGGCAACACTGTCGGCAAAAAATAATATTTTTTATAGACTCCTTGAACAATTTTCTTCAAAAGCCATCTTGTGGTTTGATTCTAGAGTAAATAGAACCGGAGATATGATCAAAAGAAAATCAAGGGTTTTGGCAATTTGCCAAAACGGGGGATGCTCCCATCACCCGAGGGGTGGTTCAATTGTAACAAAAATTTGGGTTTTTATATATTGGCCCTAGATGAACAATTCCTCTAAATTTTGTTCAAATCCGTGAAGGTCGATTACACGTGCCTTGATCACTTCGCATGGAATGACCCATATGCATTCCACGTCAACACAATGCAATTTAAACTAGCATATTACATATTTAGCTGATTTGATGCAATGAAACTGTGATGCGAATTGTATTAGCGCAAGCAGACAGTGCAAGAGTAAGTCTAACAATCTCCAAATATGTACAAAAAGGAGCTCGTGTCAAAATATGGTAACGATATGCATGGTATGACATAGATGTCACTAGTACTCAAAACGTTTAGGGTGATACAGTTCTGTGTAAAAGTAGCACTCTATGCACCACAGAGAAGTATTTGAGCCAAAAAACTGACCAAAAGCGAAAACTCCAAACTCATGCAACAGCTTCTAATCCAACATGACTGGTTTCCTGTACAGTTGCTACTACAGACACTTCATATAACAGACTAGCGAAGAGAAAAACAGTAAAACTAGCAACCATGAGTGTAAACTGGCATCACTGAAACTCCCATAAGCTTTGCATGGGCTTCCTCTTGTACTTCCCCTCTCAAACCACTCATGCTCGTTTGGCTGTATTTTCTGACAGTCCGCAATTTTTGACACTTCGCTAGTCTGTGTATAAAGTGTCTGTAGTTGCTACATAATTTGGAAGCCTTGTTTGATTTATTTGTATCATTTACAACCAGCATGAGCCGTCAGAATTCGAATGAAATGAAAGCGTTGAATTCTAGTCAAAAAAATTCAATTTCATGCCATTTATTTACGCGATTTTAGAATTGACTGCTTTTCAATTTATTTAATCGACTAGTCTACTTTCAGAGAACATTTGTGCCAAATTTGAGCGGTTTATTCAAAGTATTGTTAGAGTTACAGCGTTTTGAACGAAATAGACGGGATACGAAGCTCGTGCAGCAAAACCGTCCCCTTTGCTCGGAACGACGCTTTCGAATCAGTCGGGTACTGTACATGTACAGCCGCACTGAAGGATGCATAAAAGCATAATTACAATATAATTCCATATGAAACATACTTAGCATTGGAAACACACTGGTTTCCAATCACTACCGTGTCTTTTTTCGTGCAACAGTTATATTAATGCTTTTGGCCATCTTTTTAATACGAATACTCTTCTGTGCGCACGTTTCCATAGTATGAACGTTAAACGAAGCGAAACTGTACATGTATTTCATATAACACATCATAAATTAATATACAAGACAAAAGTAAGTTGTCCTGTCATGTCACGTCACGTCATGTCACGTCAAATCACGTCACGCCATGTCACGTCACGTCACGTCATGTCACGTCATGTCACGTCACGTCACATCACGTCACGTCACATCACGTCACATCAAGTCAAGCCAAGCCAAGTCAAGTCAAGTCAAGTCATGTCAAGTCAAGTCGTCATGTCAATGGTCCGTACCAAATTTCAGAACCATCAAAACAAATGTCAGATCATGCAATGTTAATTAAATCGTTGGGACTGTTGTGTAATGTGTTACTATGTTGTGTAATGTGTTTTATGAAATAAATGCAATAAAATATAAAAACACCTTTTCTCACAGTCACGTCACTTTGTGACTAGAGCAAAATTTCCTTCTAGTCACTGAGTGACGTGACCGAAAGAATAGCGCCAAAATCGCCTTTATTCTGTGCGGCACGGGACGACGTCTGACGGCATAGCTCATTTCACTCTACGTGACCGTCTTCACCCGGAAATTTCCTGCTAGTCACTAGGTGACGTTACTGTGAGAATAGGGTCACCGATTTGGCGAGTATATTTCCCCATAAGTGTTAAAAGGAAGTACGGTTAGTTCGCAGTTATTCAGTGCAGCCCTAGACATGAGACGATAAATCACACATCATTCTATGTGACTTCGCACTCGATTCCGGAAATCCTGAGTGCATATAAGGAGAGTGACGACACTGTCAAAATTGGAACAATGATTATTTGTCAGTGTCATTCCAAACGAGTCAAATCCATATATGTTGAGAGGTCGTTTGTTCGTTTGGAATATTACATGACAGTTGTCTTCACTCTCCTTACATACACTCTGTGGAAATCTACATCTCTCGTGAATTTTTTTCACTCGATTCTGGAGTATTTTCGGGTGACATGAGACGACCATTTAATGACAATGCGGAATCTCACCTCACCGTTCTCGATTTGAAAAATCGGATGCGGAAAGCTGTGTAAAGTGAAGTGAGTTTTGTTCTCTCACGTCACACGTCATCGCACAGAATAGGGATGATAATTCACATTTCCTCTGTGGGACCATCCATACATGACGTAGCATTTTTTGAGTGATTTTTAACACCCCCTCCCCCATCGTAGCATTTCGTCACAAACCTCTAAATACCCCCTGGTAATTACGTAGCTTGACGGTAACCCTGTCTCCCCTTGTCACCGCCATTTTTTTTTAAATTCTATTTTATTCCCCTTTAAAAAAGCTACGTAGCATGACATAACCCCCTACCCCCCTGTCGTCACACATCATCACAAAATACAAAACTCCCCCCTCCCCCATATAATGCTACGTCATTTATGGATGATCCCTGTTTACGACACGTGGATTATCGCTTTATGAAGACAGAGTCAAGAAATTCGTTTGATTCCATAATTTCACAGTTACCGCAGTTTTTATTTCTACGATTATAAAGTGCATAACCATCTGAAATATGGCCCTATTTAATCAGACAACAAAAATGTGCATGATATTAAGTATAGATTCTCTCTATCAAAGACATCAATGTCAGCATCCGCGCCGAAAAAAAAAATGAAAACCAGTGAAGATTTGAAATCGTCGCAAATTCCAGCAAGCAACAAGTTTAGAAAAAAAAAACTGTATCCAATCAGCGTTCCACGCCTATCACCTGCGGATCAACACATTCATTTCGGTTGTCCAAGTTCGCTGCTGGACTTACACGTGGAAATGCGCGTAGCGAAAATCGACGATAGGAAACAAAAAACAGACACATAGCTGATCACTTCACTAGTTTGGAATTAAGAGAGAAAAAAACGCCGGCCGTAGGCAGTTGGACATCTTTTGGTGGAAGAGCAGCGGGGCGTTCAAATACGCTTTCAAATGTGCGTGCTAAAATGAATTATTTATGGACTGCTGATTATTGCCACCGGTAGTTGAACGAAGACCTTGAATGATGAACCGAAGCCGGAGGTCATAGCTACCTTGCGTAGGTTCACAATTCAGTCTAGCCTTGGCGTTTGGGGAGGATTCCAGTGACCACACACGATTGTGAACCGGTCTTGTGCCAACGACAAATTCTCTTATCGTTCCAAGATATAATCCTATTTCGAATAGGCATGGGATTATTTCTAACAACCGTCACTTTGATTGATGATCACCGGCGAGGGATAGAATCTTATCGGTGTGTCCAAGAATGAGGAAGCCGAAATTGCTTGTTGAACGATTTTATGTTTGTTTGAGGATTAAAACAGCACACTCTTATTCAAAATCCCGCTGTTGAGAATCTTCCCACTATCATTAAGGGACCTCCGAAGAGGCACCTCAGTGCTATCTCCATTCACTGATTGATAGATGATTCTACGCAAGACCTAGGAAACAAGTTCAAAACCCCGCGAAAAGTCGATCGTTTTGTTTTCTTGTTCAAGCATCATCAGTCATAATTAAAATCAAATCAACCCGAATGAAAAATCAAAACGATCTTGCTAGTGAAAACAGCGCTTGACTCTGAACAGGTTTGATTGTTTGCATACGGAGCTGAACCTGTCACTCCAAGTTGGTATTTGTGACAAAGGCAGCTCGTTCTTCTTTGATTCTATTGTCGCTTTCGATTATTGTTCCGACAAAGAGTGGGAGATCTTTGGAACGAACTCGAAATATGAATCGCTTGCGAACCGTTTTTTCTTAGTTCCGTACCGACACCGACTCCAACACACGGGTGGAAGCTGTGCTGGCAAAAATTGGCAAACACAATGAGGGCATTCATAACTTGGTGCCATGGACCCAGATACATAAATTTCAACTCAACTGCGACTGGCAATTGAAACAGAGGTGCCAAAGAATGTTGACATCAACAGAGAGAGAGAGACCCGTCGGTGTACTGCTTACTATAGCTGTAGCCAGGGCCGACAGTATCGCGCAATGACGTCTTCTGTGTGAAGGTTTAATCTAATGGCTCAATCAATCGCCGTTTATTATACCGTCAATTTCTACATCTAACCGGAACGCGCACTACAATTCGAGGTTATCGACCATCTAGCGAACACAATGACCTGCCTTTGGAAAGTTAGTTACTTGTTCTCTGACCGTTGCTGCCAAGATGGAATCTTTCGAAAGCCTCCCGTCACCGCAGCGACGCAGAAGATTAGCAAAACTTAGATATAATGTCGCAAAATGCTCTTCTTGTCCATTCCTATGGAGAGGGCGAAAGATGCTATCTCTATTCTTATGTTAATATCAACAGTCCCATAAAGACTCACTGCATAAATTCCGCAAACGACACACTGGAAGCACGAGGGAAAAGCAGTGTCGCGTTAGTTGACATTAGCGTTTCTTGCCATTTTTTCATGAACCTCCACCAATCCCAAACTCCGTCCCGATCCCGGACCACATTGATGTCCAGCAGAGGTGATAAAGATTACAACAAATGGTCAAAATAAGTACTACCGCCGCCACAGAATCTGTTGATGCGGCGGACGTCTTTTTTTCTGTTTTTTTTGACAAAGCAATGATTCGGTTGAGTACCACCAGTGTTAAATCTTTGTTTCGCAGCAGAAGAGGGGATTGGCAGACGAACATATGACACGAATCACTTTTCACTTCTGGTTAAATAAACTATAACAAAAGCACAGTTTAAGCAACTTTATTATTAAACAATAAAATGATGAAATAGAATAAGTTAATAAAATGAATAAAACGAATACGAATAAATAAATTGAATAAAATAAATAAAACAAATAAGATGAGTAAACAGAAATTAATAAATCGAATAAAATGCATAAAGTAAATAAATGAATAAACGAATAAATCAATAAAAAATAAAATGAATAAAACATTTATATTATTTGAAAAAATTAGGAAAATGAATAAAATAGGCGAATTAAATGAATAAAGTAAAGAAAATAAATGAAATAAATAAACTAAGCTAAAAAAATAAAAATAATAAACGAATAAATGAATAAAAGGAATGAATAAATGAAATGAATAAAACGAATAAAATGAAAAAAAAAATAAAATGAACAACGTGATTAAAATTATAAGAATTAGCAATTTAAACTAATAAAGACAGTAAAATGAATAGTGAACAAAATCAAAAAATGAATAAAATAGATAAAATGAATACAAAGAATAACATGAATAGAAGCACAAATTAATAAAAGGAATATAAATAGTAAAACCAATAAAATGAGTAGAAATGAGTAAGAATGTATAGTATAATTTAAATTATTTCAATAAATAAAATGAATGAACGAGTAAATGAATAAAACGAATAAAATTAATAGAACAAATGAAAGGAACAAAAAAAAGTAAATGAGACAGATAAAATGAATCAAATAAATAAACTAAAAACGCTTTTAATCCACCTAACAGTGTGATGAGACATTTCTTGTAACTCTTATCACTCTCTTCGGATATTATATCGTTTGAGAACATTTAGAACTTGATGCTTCGCGATGTTTTTGATAACACATACTACATGGGATTGTGGCAGGACACAGAGAATCGCTCAAATCAGCATAGGACAATATCAGTGCTAGAAATCTCAAACCAAATCAATGGGAAAGCGAAAAAATGGCCCATAAAATAGACATACAAACGAATTATTGCTAATGCTCTGTTAATAAAATATCTAAATTCCTCAATCAATGCATGGTGGTGGGAAAACTGAATTTTCCTAAAGGGGTTATGTATATTGTACTGAGCCAAAAAATCGATTTTTTTTTAATCGAAATGAAGTTTATACTTTACTCAAATTTCCAACGCGACTGAGACCTAAAAATCAACGCTTTTTCTGGAAAAAAGCGATACTAGCAGTGACACCATTCAGAGAAAATCAACAGTGAATATTTCCAGACTTGGTTTTATTTTCTATTTAAGAACTATTGTGTTTTTTACATCCTAGATTGCATGATTCAGTGATCGAAACCCAAAACTTCATGAAGTATTTGAAATTATTAAATTAAAATTTGTGTTTGCTATTGAAATTGACAAAATGATAGTATCGCCCCTTTGACGATTGTTTACTTTTTCGGTCCCACCTATCAGCATTGAAGTATCGCCCTTACGTTTTTTTTACAATACCAATTTTACAATTGGTGGGGGTTTGGTGAAAATCGATCTTACTGTCCAAACGGCATAATTCCGAAACCGTAATTTTTGAAGTTTTAAAATTATGCAGAAATAATTTTTCAGAAAATAGTAACAGAGTTCGTGTTTTTAGCGAATTTGTTGAGTCTTTATTGTAGTCATGAATATTAACCTGAGAAAAATCACCATAAATACTTCTTGGACGATATACCGCCAAAATTATTTTATCAAATGATGCGTTGTTTAACGTTTGTAAAACTCATCGAAGATACTAAACCTCCGAAATTTGCGGTTTCAAAATGATGTTATCTTGACCTTAAATTACTGTTTTTGAACATTTGACCTATACATATAATTTGTCATACAACAAAAATCAAATTTTCATCAAAATCGATCAGAACCTGCTAGAATCGAATGGAAATCGTAATTTTTCATAAATTTCTCTCTACATTCGGAAAGTGTTATCCTCGTTATTAATCATATTACGTTTTCGTCTCAACTCAACGCATTCCCAAAATAAAAACCTGTTTTAATCCACCTAGTGGTGCAATTGTGCTTTTCTCATTTGTCCAGACTACGATGGTTATGTTCAATAAAATGGTGAAAATGAATATTACATGTTCAGTACGATTTGCACATACGTACAATGGATCGACAGCCACGATCTTAAGATACTATGTGATACTGAAACATCGCTTGACCGCCGCTGGTTTCAAGCGATGTTTCAGTATCACATAGTAAGATCCGGGAGGTCCGGGTCCTGCCGAAAATTTTCAACTTGTTAAGAAATTTTAAACTAGTTTTAATTTTAAAGTAGCAACCACTCACTGCATACTCCCTCCGGGCCGGTATGATTGACGATTTTTAGAGTGATTGCATAACCTAAAGTCCAAAAAAATCAATTTTTGTCAAACATTATTTTTTTCGAGTTTACATCAAATCTCAATGTTTCATGCATTTTAAAGTCATTTGGCATCAAAAATACAAATTTGATTTTGAATTTCAGTTTATATGGGAATTTGCTGTGTGATTGCACTCTTCAACTCGTAACTCTGGAACCGGAAGTCCAATCAATAAAAAAATCAATTGCAGCCGATGGGAAGGTTGTACCTTTCATTTGAGACTAACTTTGTGCAAATCGATCCAGCCATCTCTGATTAACAGAGGTCACATTTTTTTCCACATACACACATACATATACACACAGACATTTTCCGATCCCGACGAACTGAGTCGATTGGCATATGACACTCGGCCCTCCCGGTCGGGATTAGATTGACGAATTTTAGAGTGAATGAGAAAGGCAAAAACATTTTTAGCAAATGTTGAAAGTTGTGCATTTTTTTTTGGTGCGCAGTTCTATGTTTCATAGACATTAAATCAATTTTAACGTCGCTTCCTATTAAATAAAGACCCTTATTACAGTACATCTCTACAAAAACGAGCTCAATTTGAAAAGAAATCTGAGGATTATGATTGATTACAGAACTCTGGAATTTTCTATTGGAATGTTTTCAGGCAGGAATTTGATATTGATGCAATTAGACAACTGTGAAATCAAGACCAATAGATCAGTTACATATCAGGACCCCATTTCGACAATTTATCAAAAGTCCTCATGATGTTTACAACAACAGGATATCAATGTACGGATCAGATAATTGTTATTGTAATATTGGATTAAATCAGTCTGCATCAATAAATTTTCAGCTTCAATCCAATTTTTTTTGGGTGTGGTGGGGGGGGGGGTGAGGGGGGTTGTATGGTGTTAGACCCCAAAACCTTCTCTTGGCAACGCTGTTGCTTGGAGTTATTTATTTCGCTTTTTATTTTCCGATATGTTTCAGATCGATCCGATGGTCATGAGTTAGAAAAATTGCAGTCAGAAGGTTCGCACAAATGAACATTTTTGCACTGATAAGTTATCAAGTTCCTTCCAGACAACTTGGAAGTGTTCGGTGATTATTTCTAGCGGTTGTAGATAGAAAAATGAAATACAACATTTGTTTTATCGAAATAATGTTTGGCTTATTTCAATAGATTATTACTATATTGAACAATAAATAGGCGACAAAGAGTAATCCACAAACAACAAGCCATAACTTTTGAAATATTCAAAATAGATATTTGAAGTCTTCAGTAAAGTTATTCGCAAAAGTAAGAGCTACAAATTTGCTGAAGGCATCATTTCGATATAATCACTTCCAAGAAAATTTGTGAAAATATCTCACTCATAGGGGGATTAATCAGCAAAAGCACAATACCAAAAGAAAGGGCATATTGCCTCCATTAAATTCACCGAAGATACTATTGTCCTAAAATAAGCCGTTTTGGCGTTAAAAATAGATTACATGTTTTTGGTCATATTTCTGGCAATGGGAAATGATAAAAATCTTTCGTCCGCATTTAATGTTAAATATCTCTTTTGATAATAGTCCGATTTCAAAAATCTATAGCTTGTTCGAAAGATATTCGTTAAAGCTGTCTAAAAATATATAAATTGTTAATCTATATTGTCAATTTCGGCAGATAATTCAAAAAAACTGCAAAAACGCCATTTTTACGCATTCAAACATTCATATCTTGGAAACTAAACATCATAATCAAAAACAAATTAATAGCGTTCATACTGTTTTTTAGTTCTTTAATTTAAAATTGGTTTGGATAAGATCG
Source organism: Topomyia yanbarensis (assembly GCF_030247195.1). Classification (NCBI taxonomy): domain Eukaryota; kingdom Metazoa; phylum Arthropoda; class Insecta; order Diptera; family Culicidae; genus Topomyia; species Topomyia yanbarensis. Next base: position 7,933,886 of record NC_080670.1, on the reverse strand, counting down.
GTTCAGCCATTGCTGAGAAACACGAATGAGAATTTGTCCGTTACATACACACACACACAGACACACACACACAGACATTGTCCCAAATCGTCGAGCTGAGTCGATTGGTATATAAGACTCGGCCCTCCGGGCCTCGGAAAAAATCTTGAAAGTTTGAGCGAATTCTATACATTTCTTTTATAAGAAATGTAAAAAATAAACAAAATTATTAAATAAGAAAATGAATAAGATAAAAAAAATGAATAACGAAAAAAGGAAAGGAATAAATTAGAATAGACAAATGAATGAACAAAAAAGAATAAAATGAGTAAAACAAATTAAATCAAATAATGAGTGAAATGAATAAATTAATAAAAATAAATCAAATGAATAAACGAGTGAATGAATGAAATGAAACTTAAATTCTCCTTTTTTAACAAATTCCAAAAGATTTCCAACCTACAACCCTTCACTAATCGTCACGCGCTACACGTAAGATAGAATTGGCCATAACCGTCCGGTGCGATGATGCTGGGGTGTGATTTATGGCAAACAATTTATTTCAGTATGAGCCAACTAGCACCAGGAAAGCAACCCGGTAGGAACTAAGATCTTCCTCCGTTCCTCGCGGTTGGTCGGTCGATCGGTCGTGCACCAGAAGGACATTTTCATATCCGAGCCGAACCGAGAACCGTGTCCAAGAAGTTTTGCGAACACACATCAAAAGAAGGCTCTTTTCATCTGGTCGTCGTCGTCGGTCGGCAAATGCAATGGCCTCAACTCGTTAGGATAGTCGTTCGCTGAATACCAAATGACACCGGCTCCGGCGACGATCAGCATACTTTAGCTCATAGAGAAGAGCTGCAGTATTTCAGGGACTCATCTATGTGTATGTGTGTCTGTTCGTTCCGTGTGTCTTTTTTCCCGTCACAATTCTTATTAAGTGATATTGTTATGATTGCAACCACTTTGTTTATAGGTCTTATTATATTCCAACGTGGTTCCCCTCGGGCAGACGTGCAGAAATTTAGCATAATCTAGTGTCTTTATGAGCTCGGGGGAGGGATCTGCTGGGTCTACCAGGTGGAGTGCCGATCATGCCACAGCCTCAGGTTCAAAGTTGCAACGCCGAGTATAAAGTTCAGGGACATTTCTGCGCGGTGCAATTACAAACACATTCCACAGCAGCGCGAACACTGATCCGGTTTGAAGACGTATATATGTCCAGTTTTTGCTTAGAGTGGTTCGTTGTGATGTGGATCATTAATCACAATTATGTTTGGTATCGGAATTATTAAAGTTAAAAATAAGTCTCCAGGACGCACCAGGAGTTCGTAATAAATTGTCAAAGTTGACCCCCCCCCCCGGGCAATCAAGAGTACAATTGTTCAAAAGCTTCCGCGATGACCTGAGCCTTATACGGCAGCAAACAAGCTAAAAGCAAAATGAAGATGTCAAAAGCTAGCTTGCCAATCATCAATTATGCACACCCTCGGATTCGGCCAGGCGCTCAATCGGTACAATCTTTTGGAATGAATCGTTAGAAGGCGGGCGGTTATTTGACAAAATCACACCGGCGAGTGAATTGTAGGGTGACTCAATTTATATGTGAATTGAGCATATGTATTAAGCAATACATTGAGAGTTTCGGTTAATTGTTAGGGAGCACTAATTTGTAGAAACAGCCATTTCGGTTTCGGATTGACTGTGTGTTTTTGAGAGGTGGCCACCCTAACGATTAATCGTGTAGCAAATGCATATCAAATGATCCGATTCAAAGCAAGGGTTCTGGCGTGAAATGTGAATTTTATTTAAATTTGTGGCTCGGCTTTTGGAGTTCAAAGTCAAGAGCAAATATCCAGTCTGAAGAGTTCAATGAATGGCGACTCTGATCGAGGTGGATTGAAGTACAGTGGAGATGAATGATAGGTGCCATAATTTTAAGCCGTGTTGTTTGTTCGTCATTTTGATTTTTTTTTGGTTATTTGTTCTGTCAGAGAAGTTTGCCAGTTTTACAATCCGTTAAGATTGATTGGTACTGAGGTATTTTTCCCATCCCGCAGTACTGCACAGGGATGCTCTCAGGGTTCGATTTTATTCCGGTTATTGATTAACGATATCGAGACAAAATATCGAAACTTTACCGAATAACTGTGTGAAATAGAATAAGCCATACTGGATGGAATCGACAGGCAAATAATTGTTTGATGGTACTGTAGATAGGTGGATAAAATGACTGCTGAAATAAATGACGTCGCTTGGTGTCCACTGCCTGGAATTCTCAGAAATTTAACTTTTACCCTGAAACCTCTGGATTTCTCTGAGACCTTTGCAAGTCGAAATGTATAATTTCTAGCGAACAGCAACATCCGTAAATTACTCCAAATTACTTTTTACACTTTTTTGAGTTATAATGAAATAATTTGGGTTAATTTTATCAAAACAACGGAATTTTATATTTTCGTATTTGAGGCAAATTGGGGAAAGATCAACTATTGGATTCCGTTCGGTCTCGAGGAAGATCGCCCAATGTCCCGGTTCGAAATGTATTGGCAAGCCGTGATCTCTTCTATATGTTCCTTGTATATACCTTCATAAAACTATCCATATACAGGTTTAACAGGCCCCCTTATTTTTACCGTGACTAACAATTCACCTTTCAATATAGGGGCCCCTTTTCAAATACAAAGAAAAGTCGTGTAAGGTTTGGAAGGTTATATATTTTGCAGTATTCCATGGAATTAATCAAATTCAGTTTTGTCGAAAATGTGTTCAGCAATTAGTATTAAATTTGGAATATATAAAACATTTATTAATAACGAAAAAGGTGATTGGGGACCATTCATAAATTACGTAACGTTTTTAGGGGGAGGGGGTATGACAAATTGTAAAATATTGTGATATATGGGGGAGGGGGAGTAAGCGAAAACGTTACGTAACATGGTTTTACTGAAGAAAAACATTTTTTCAATGAATTTGTTACGTAATATGAGAGGGAATGAGAAATTTGTGACAATTTGTTACATGGGGTGAGGGGGTGTCAATGTTAGGCAATTTTTTCATTACGTAATTTATGAATGGTCCCTTGGTGAAGGTGAAATTTGCCAGCTCATCTCGGTCAAAGCCGTTAATATGGTGTACCAACCGAACACTCAAATGACGAAAAGTTTTAAATGTAGGTCCGCCACAGATTTGTTTCTATTATCATTCGTATTGAGCTGTTGGGAATAAAAAGAGTATTTTCTCAAAGGACTGTACAATGCCAAGAAGGAAATATTTGTGAGCTGTCACGGCTGGTGGATGAATCAGTTTGTGTCGTTACGTGCTACTAGTAGAGGCCATAATCTTTATTTTCGATGGGTGAAAGGTAACACACCTATACGGCAAACCGATTTGAAACCATCTGACCGAAGCTCGTTCGTAATTGGTTCCCGCTAATTTCATGCACCGAGCCGCAAATTTTGAACAGAAATAATTGTGATTTCAGTTGATTTCAGCGAGTCAACCAATCTTGTCAGATGTCCGGAGACTGTATGTCAACACAGAAAGAAAAGGTGATTATTAGGACTCGTCTCTGTGGTTTAGTTTGTACAGCTCCTAGTGCTAGTAACCAGGGCCAATTGGAAAAAATCTCCCCCGGAGAATATTTTCTTTGGCAAACAAATTAGACCTTATCCGGGCTATCAAATCACTCAAAAGAATTAAATTTGAAATATGACAAAACGACCACCTAATCTATTTTATTATCCCTTTTGTATATGTAGAAGATAGCTGTCAAATTTCCTTAGCTTCATTATACAAAAATATTTTTTGGTGCATAATCCCCGTTTTAGGACATTTAAAAAGTAAACTAATTGGTAGTTTTAAACTAACGCAAACGTGCATTATCGCACGTGAATATTTTTTTGTGGCGTGTGTCCTGTCGCCCCGTGTGCGTACAGCTTTAATAAAAAGGGAAATAAATTCAAATTGGCTGAAACAAAGTATCAAATCATTTTTAGAGTAGTGGATGTTTGCTTAAACACTAGTTTTTCTAGTTTCATTTCCTGCGAAAATTGTGAATTTCATTTCTAAAATCATTCATCTTAATTTTTCACGAATACCGATAATGTGTTGATATTGCTAAAGAGACTTCTCTATTGGTCAACAATTATTTATACCTGCGCAATCTTAACAATAAAATAAATACTGAGTTTATTTGATATCATGTTATCGTATCTCTATCTCTAGAAAGGTAACTCCACTCCAAAAAATATGGCAATCTTTAACATTTTTCACGTGGATCTAAGTTTGGGCAAATCTGATCAGCTATCTCTAAAAAAGAGTGACGTAATTTGACACCTTTTGCTACTGGTCCAAAGTGAAACCATCTCTCAAATGTTTTTGAATCTGCTCGTAGAATCTATAGGATCCCAAAATCTGCCTCAGCCAATATTGTCTAGTAAATATTGTCTGTGCGAGTTTCATCATTCGTCAAAAAATCCAAATCCATCCAGAAGATAATCTTGAAAAATAAACTGGCCTGGGGTGGTCATGCAGAACTCTCAAACGGATACGCAATGAATAATGATGAATGACTATCACCTTCTCCCGTTGATTTTTGTAAACAAGCCATTAATTGTGAAGTTAGTTGAATCTAGGCAAGCAATAAAACCAAAAGGGGAACGGCGACGAAGAAACACAAAACACCAAACGCTGATCGGATCGCATCATGAGATCAGACATCTAACCAGAAAGATCAACAAACTGGGACATGTGGGTATCAAGAGTTGCTCGTAAACATCCCCCATGATTTCATCCAAGATATGGACATCGGAAATTGCGCAACAACTTTCATTTTCAGCGACCCGCAAAACGTGACTTGGTTTACTACTAACGGATCCCCGTTTTAACGACGCGGCTCTCTCAGTGTATCACGCATGATCGTGTCACAATGCAGCATAATACCCAACCTCAGATTATACAACAATCCGGTCCGCAACCAGGGCAGCCGTGATAGCCGCTTCTTCGGTGAACCGGAAAGTGGCCCGCAAACGGAAAACCCAACAATCGTTGAATTGACTCGGCCAGCAGCGTAGATTGAGGGCATTTCTTTTCAGCCCGGTACGTGACAATGACGACTGTCCGAAAGTTTGTAACATGCTTTGCCCGGCAGCAGCTACCTCATAAGTGACAACCAGGGCAGAATGTGACACTGGCTGTTATTCGATGGCATAAGCAATGAAATGAGTCGGCAGGTTTTTATGGACGAGATTTCACGGAATGCCTAAATGCAATAGTGGAGCGGCACGGTACTGCCCCCGGGGACAATAACAGACCAAAGTGCGCGCCGTGCACCGTTTTGTTGACTTAGATTCCAAACGGATAAGCAATGGGGTAATAGCTTTCGAACAGGTTGTTGTGATGTAACCTCACAGGCAAGAACGTCAAAGATTACGGGATTTTGTGTGTGTCGTCAATTTTACGTTTGGTTCCACTCTTGGTGTGACACCATTTCGAATTTGAGCTTTTGAAGCCTAGGTAATGAAACCAAATTATTTTGCGAATATTCAATGAAAAAAAAAATATAATTTTGGAACTGTCAGGTAAATTATATCAATATGCATAACCTCAAAATAGATTTACTCAAAATCAACAACTAAGTTCCCAACCGTTCGGCATTTCAATTAGCACCTACTCTGTCCCTTCTGTTGTTCTACGTGAGTACAGAGGCTTCGAACTAACCACCGCTTTTCAAGTTGCCACTTAGCAATAATTAACTCCTCCTGGAATCAGCAAACTGTACACCATAAACGATTTGCTAATTCGCATAACAAACAACTATTCACTGGAATACCTTCCCCGGTTTGCGTGTGCCAGCTTGCAGTGTCTTCGACGTAAAAGTATTGGACGAAACGCAAATAACCCTTTAAAAACCTATTTGCATATCTAGATTTACACGCAAGTGGACAAATTGGCCAGGCGTTTGTTGAACTGCGAACAAAGTAAACTTTTGACCATTGTCAGCTTCAAATACTACGCACTAGAGCAATATCAAATATTTGACTGCTGCACAGAGGAGTAACTGGGGTCGAATCCTGGCCAAAACTATTTATTGCGGCTATTGCTGTTATTATGCCTTAATATGAACTAAAAATAGTAAATAACTAGTTTTTGGGACAATTTGGTATCTATCCACCTACCAGTGCAGAGGTCATTTTTCTAGATCCTACCGAATACTAGCATTTTCGAGGTCATCTTTGTGAATACATTTGTTTTTCCCGATGCATGAACAATTGGTCAGTGGAAAAAGGAGAAAAAGGGGATACCTGGGCACATCTTCATAGATATACATTTTGCCAAACATAGTATTTGGCCCTACAGCATTTTGGTGTATCTCAAATCAGTGAAAATATCAATATTTTCAAATCGCTTGGAATTTGTGGATCGGAAAAGATCGGAAGAGATTGAATGTTTTTCGGATAGCCGGAATCTTGTTTTGTAATGTTGTTTCAGTAACTTTGCCGGATCTTACCGTATAATGTAACTTTTTTATCATTCAAATTTGGAATAAAAAGTTTAAAAACGGTGTTTCTAAAGCTGGTCCAATTCACAGAAAAACTACTATTTTCGGTTATTTTTAAGCTGAGATTACACAAATAGTTGTGTTCAATTACGTTTGTTATAATATTGTCTTATTTAATACAGTCATCATCATTAGAAAGCGATTTTGCTGAATATATAATAAAAAATGATTAAAAACCCCTTAAAATATCACCATTTGCATCCATGCAAAAAATCTTTAGCAATTTTTGGCAAACTCTTTATTTTTCCACAATATGCAGTATGCTTTTAGGTATCTAAAAAAAATATAAATAAATAAAAAATCGAAAAAAATTTTTTTGGTTATTGGCCAAGAATTTTTTCTAGTTACTCCTCTGTGTGCTGTCCGTCAATTTGTGATGCTCTAGCTTCACGGGTCGTAAAATTCGTGAACCAAACCAAACCGACCAAAAACCATCTCAGCAACATTGGTCTGCTGGACCGGAGCTGATGTCATATTTCCGTAATAGTCGATTATCGAAAAATGGAACTCAAACACTAACTTTAAGACACATAAGTAGTGTGCGCTTTAAACTGATTTGATCTTCGCTGGGACCAGAAAATTATTTGATAGTAAATCTTTAAGGAATATCGTAATTAATAACTAATGGGGTAAGCCCGTTGGAAATAATGCACTATGATCCAAAAAAAATGCTTGGGAGGAGCGAATCATTCTCACTGTGCATGTTTCACTAACTCAACATTTTTATAAAATGATCAGTAATGATGTCGGCCACGACCTGTGCTGTTCTACCGGGGAAGGAAAGGAATGTTAGTTCGACACTCCCTGTTGAGAAAAACCCTGGGCTACGTCTGCTTCGTCACGAGCATCACGGGAAAGGAATCATCTTGTCATATATCATTTCACTCAGTTCGTCGAGATAATAAAATGTCTGTATATGTGTGTATGTATGTATGTTGCAAAAATGTCGTTCGGAGTTTCGGTTCCGGAGATACGGGTCGAAGACGGCGGCCACGCAGCAATTTTCCATATAAACTGGTACCGCCATGATATTGAAATGTTGCAAAACTTATTAAAATAAGTTCAATATTACTTGGATTTGCCAATCTAGATCATTGATGATTAACCAAAGTCGCTTTGACCACATTGACATGGATGCAAGGTAATATTTTCTTGGAATCTCTGTGCAACATATGGAAAAAGCTGTGCATATCTGTGTTATGGCAAACGTTAAAGTTTGTCTCAAAACAATAATTCGCAACCGTTTTTTGCATAAGATCAAAAATTGAGAAATCTGTGCTAGTCTATACATTATGACAGAGAACTGCGGAAATTTGTGCATTACAACAGAAAACTGTGGAAATCTGAGTAGTTTAAAAATCTGCGCAGCAGATCGAAAATTTGAGAAACACAGATTAATCTGTGCACCTGACATCCCTTCACAGTGGCAATCTACGACGGTTCTTGTTTACATATAGGCAGGAGTTGAAAAATATTCAAAACAAAGGAAAATTTTAAATTCGATTTTTAGGCCAGGCTTTGTAGCGGGCCGTGATTCTGGATGTGATATTTATTGTACGGTTCAGGTATGTGCGGGCGTAGGGACTTCGCGATCGCATGTATCATCACGAAGGGTTCGAGCATTTGTACGTTAACGTGTTCGATCGCGTGTGCGTTTGTATGTGTATGTGTATGTAACATGTATGTATTTAAATCGCTATACTTTCACGAATCATGAAGACGTCCATTCATTTTAAGGCTTACTCCAACTACAGACACCGTCATACATTTCGACCTAATGCGTCCCACTTGGAAGGACAAATCCTATTATCTCGCTCCAATTCCCACCCAAACAAACTTGAAAGCTTTTCCCCTTCTCGCAGCCTTCGGTTACTTCTGCACAGCAGAGTTTGACTTTCAATTAAATCTGTCGATTTTCTGGGTCCAAACACAACACCTGCTGGCTGGCTGCAGATTCGCTTTCCGAGCGGTGAGACTCTGCCCGAATCGGACCACCCAGACAGAATCAATTTGGACGATTTGTATTTTACGTATATATTTAATTTAAAACTCCCAGTCGCCCAGTAAGCTCTTTCCGTAGACAAGTCAATTTTGCACAAGTCTGCTGAATGGAACTTGTTCGGAAGAAACGAGATTCGTCGAGCAACATCTGGCCACTTTTGCTTTCTTTCCGATACAAAGATGAGGCGTACCAACCAACCAGCGGTAGCAGGCAGTATGTAGTAGCAAACTCGATTGGTCTTTAATTACAATGTTTTGCTTTTCACATCAGCCAGCCCCGCACAAAGGGGGTGATTATATCGGGTGCACAAGGAAAGTTGCATTAGATTCGCGAAAACTGTAGGCGCGTCGATGCACGGAATGATCGTAAACTGCACCGTTTTTCTGAAAGGAGAGAAGAGTGGAGAAATAGCGAAAGCGAACGTCGATAAAATGTGGTTTAACGAAGTTTTTTCACTTTTCTTCGTGATAGAAATTTGTATGGAAAATGGTATTCTCTTTATTGAAGGTTGTTGCACCCAATTCATATGTCGTCAAATATTGTCTACCTTTTCAGAGCAGTTGCAAAATTTGGGGCAGCTTCCATAAATTTTTATAGCAATCCAGTCTGAGGTGTAGGTGTATTGGTTTTCTTCTTATAATTCATTGTTTGATTTAAACCAGAAGAAAATTTGACCTTTTTTCGAAAATGCTAACAATAAAAAGCATCTCAACTGAATCTTATTGCGTGATCATTCATTTCGTCTGACTGAGACTTTCAAATGCCGCACCGCACAGATAATGGATGCGACTTAATAACAGCTAGCATAAGTAGTCACAAAGGGCAAAAGCCCCCTTCATTTTAGAGTGACATACATACATGTGTGATGACAGTGCGATGCAAACTTCCCCAACTCTGTGACGGGAGATGTCACATGTTCACTGCCCCAGTGGCTTTATTATGGCATACTGCTGATGGTGACAGTACTTTAAAGAGTTTCCTCTTTCAACTGGCGACAGTTACAAGCCTAATTGCGCTCAAGATCGTTCATCCGCCAGCCCATCTAGGACAAGTCCAGCAGGTTGAGGTTGTCGTTCTAATTTTTGTCTTCCTTTTGTCATTATTTTTTTTTCCTGCTTTGTACAGTTTGGTTTTATTCGTTACGCCGCAAGGCTCGTAAAAGTTCACCCCAAGCGGAACAGTTCACGAAACTACAGTTGAGTTGTCTCTCAAAATCTCCGACGTGACCTGGTACCATCGTGCGCAATTAGTTTACGTGCTGGGATGGAATCAGATGGAAGACGCAGTAACAATCACAGTCAGCCCACGAACATACCTATCAAATGCATATGATTAGATATAAACCATCTGACATATATTAAAATTATTCTTGTTACTCAAAAGGTTTCCGGTCTGAAACCGCAGCGATAAATTATGTTACAGTGGGTTTGACAGATATATCAACATTTAAAAAAAGTACCACAGATGGCAATACACGAATTTTCTTGGCTTAGATTTGTTTATTATTTGACTGACTGTGATTTAGCATTAACAGACTGTTTGTCAGTGTGCGTTGTAGTAGATCCATTTTTCTTAGCTGTATTGACGCATGCTTGACCATTTCTTGGAATGTAGGAGATAGCTTAAACTGATTTGCATTCGAAGGTCAAATAAGATGAAGTAGGTTGGTGCAACTGTATTCTAACCACACGAGCCACGTTGTGAATGCCGAGGAAAAAGTTTCTCCAGGTGTCATTCGTAACGGATTCCACCTATCCGTATTTCGACATGAAATTTTTAATGTATTCGGACCTGGTGCGTGGTGCCAAATCATGAAAACGAATTTCAGTAAAATCCTCATCAATATAAACGGGGATCTTGGTTTTAATGTTGGCGTATTCGACGTCGTGTACCATGTTTTTCATAAAACAAACTAATTCTGCAGCGCATAGCGTATTAAACGTTATCAGTATCACAGTTTTTGTATGGTGTAGTTGGAGGTGTATCACTAACGTAAGATTATAGTCCATTTTCATCATTAACAACTGTTTTTCACGCACTGTAGGGCTTCTCCGAGTTTGTGTAAAATCGATCACGACAGTATTTTCCAACAATTGGCGCACATTGTTTTTTTCCTCATCCATCTCGCTCACAGTGGGACAACGAGGATTTTTCTGTCACTGGCGTATACCCAGTAATGTTGAACGAGCGATGTGTATTTAGCTTCTGGTCTGTGCGAGATCAAGGACCAGACTGTGTAATACTGTGTAATTTAATGTTCCAAAACGTCGTTTTCTCCCATTCCCATTCAACATTCGATCACAGATTCCACACAATCGATTCGATCGGATTCGATAATTCCCCTGCGTTCAAGCGAAAATGACATAAGCTGGCTCGGACCCCGGTTGGCACTACGACGAGGGAAGGGATAGCAGAGGACAATGGCCACATAGTGTGGCTTCATGGTGCACAATGATATTGGTGTGCCAACTTCGAAATACTATATTAAAAAAAATAAAGCGAAAAGAATAAAAATGGAACAAAATATGAAAAACAATTTAAACATTATATTAGGAAAAAAATTTAAATGAAAATTAACATGAAAATATAAAATAAAAATGTAATTGAATAAATATAAAATAATAAAAATGTAACTAAATTACTTCGCGCGGTTTATGTGGTGTGGATGAATAATAAAAAGACTTAAAAAATATATGAAAAATTACATTGAAAGTAACATTTGAAAAATAAAGTAGCTTAAAATAAAAAATAATGAAAACAGTGCTTTTACAAAAAAACAAATTTTGATGAACAGAATAAACATTCCAAACGATGTGCATGGGAAGCCTGATTGAAAGCAAGTGTAATAAAAATTCCAAATGCAAAATGACAAATATTAAAATATGTAAAAGAGCAACTAAACTACACAAAATAGTAAAAATTAAAATAAAACGCCATGAACAATAAAAATCAGTATAAAAATTAAAAACAAGCTAACAAAAAATTAAAAATAAAAACAAAAATATAAAAAAATAAAAAAATTGTCTGTAAAAAATAAAAACCATGAAATAAAAGACGATAAATTAAAAACAATAAAAAATGAGAAATTAAAAATAGCGCATAAAAAGGAACAAAACTGAAACATAAAACAAAAAAAAACAAAGAAATGAAAAAAAAATACAAATGGGAAATAAAAAATGAAAAATGCAAAGCGAAATATAAAAACAAATAAACAAAATATTATATAAAAAAACAAGATAATAAATAAAAAATAATCAACTGCAAAAACAAATTAAATTTAGAAATAGTTGCACAAAAATGAAACATTCAAAAGAAAATAGAAAAAAATTAAAAAAAGAACGTTTGGAAAAAAATTTAAAAAAAACACAAGAAGATGAAATTGAAAACAAGCTAATAAGTGACAAAATAAATATACAGCATATGTAATTTAATTAAAAAAAATTAAGTAAAAAAATAAGCCTAATACTTCATAACTAAAAATCAAAAACCAAAAATTCAATACCAATAATCTAAAATGAAATATGAAAAACGAAATTGAAAAATAAAAAATTAATATGAAAAAATTAAACTAAAGTGTCGATTCTTATGGTAAAGACGGACATGTGGTAGACTTGAGCGATTCGTAGTAAGCTTGACTCCTACCAGCAGAAGACAAAAGATTAGTTCGTAAGATTTTAAGTCTGTTTCTAATGACCCTGTCACTTCTAGTTTTCTCATTTGTAAATTTCACATCATTGCTCTCACTTCTTGGGTATTTCGGCTCTAAATTTGCATAATTTTCCATACTCAGTAATCTGTAGCTAATTGAATGTCGTAAAAGAGTAAAAAAAAATTTTAAACTCCAAAGAAATGTCAGCTCGATCCCGCATAAAACCCAAATCCTTGAGCTCACAAAGAGCTTTCACCGTTCGCTAGCCACAGTCGAACAAAGTCATGTCGTAACTCTTACCAGTTTCGGAACACCTCCGAAACCGTGAACCTGATGGAAAGTGGCCTTTATTGAAATTCAAAGCTCACCCTTTGCCAGATCCTTCGAAGTGCCCTATTCTCGTACCAGACAAGTCAACGAGTCATGCCGGACAAGGCAAAGCAAGCCAAAACATAACCCCCGCCTGCAACACACACACACACACACTCGTGGACTCCAACGAAGTGGATCCGGCCCGCGAGTGTATCAGAGCGTACACAGTAATAATCAAAACAAAACAAAAACATCGTAGATTTCACTTTCACTGTGGAGCTAGCTTCCCTTCAACATCAGCGGTGCGGTTCGTGTTGATCCTACCAAACAAAACCGAAAATTGTGCCGAGCTATGCAAATTAGAGCGGACTTGAACCTCGCCAGTCCAAACAACTAGCTGTTCCTGCTATTAGTTATAGGGTTGAAGCACTTCGTTTTCCATTTCCTTGATCATTTGTTAATTTTATTCGATTAGAGCTGCACCTTAGTTCAAACAAGGCCCTAATAATAGTTGATAAGTGGCCAACAGTGAACGCAACGGAGTCCGGCGTAACATTACGGTTGAAACGGATCGCAACCAATCTTTGTTTGAAATTGAAGCGGACACTCCAAAAAGTTTGGGATACTAGTATCCACGGGCTAATCGTTAATCATAAGCAATGCCCGATTTGGACACATAATTTCGAAGCTAATTTGCCATACTGTTAATAATGGGCAATATTTAATTTGACGCCACCCTACGCGATTCAGCTCAGCGGTTCCACGCTGCCAATGCGTAGACAGACACCACCACCGGTCGGCACTCTGTCACAAAGAGAGCGGTCGGTCTTTCATTCGTTTTGATTATTCAATCCGTGTTCCGGTTTCGGCGGCGGTCACCGAACAGAAAACCACAGCCAGGAGAAATTGTGGTTATGTGTCGTGTTGCGAAATCGCTAATCGCTCGGTCGTTTTGTGCAGAATTGGTAATTTTGTTGCCCCTTCTTCCTGGCTGTCGTCTGTCTGTGTGGGGTGCGATTTGTTGCTCTACGCGACTTTCATTCGGGTGTAAATTGAAATCGGATGTTTTCTTTTTTATTGGTAGCGGATATTTCGTGACCGGGGATGTAACAATCAAGCGAAAACAAATCTAATTGGTTAGTGTTACCTGAGCTTCAACCAGGTGGCATGAAAAAGTGTTCCGATATGTTTAACAATTCAACAACATACTGGAAAAGTGTGTGAAGCAGCAGTTCAGTCACGAAACTGGACACTTGTGTACAAATACGAATGTACGCATGAAATCAATGATCAGCCAAAGTCGCAAAGAAGGATCTGAGTGCAGCCTTTTGTAATGGTTGATATTTTAAAAAATAAAAAAAATCACGCCACACTCAACTACCTCAGAATTCCCACCACGACTCACCCAGAGCCCGATATTCAACTCTATCTATCAGGCATCAGATTGATTGATTCGCAAACCGTAATTTCCCATCGCTGCAGGCGTTCGAGATCTGTCCAACAACCGGCTTGATTTGCGTCACTCTAGCGCGCTTGCCCTAATGACCGGCCGTCGACGGGTGACGTTTCAGTCACGATCCGTACCGCCATCACAGAGAGCGCATCCGTAACAACACCAGTATGCATATTGCATATATAAGATCTTGAAAGCGAAACGAGGACAATTTAACTCACAGTCGACAGATTCAACTCTTTCATGCCGTCGACGACGACTGTCATCATTGACTTCATCGCAAAACAGAGCATTCATTATTAGAGTTTGCAGCCAAGCTGCTATATAGACAAAGGTCTCCCTGGAAAAAGAAGCCCTGTTTGCCGAAGGTGAAACGTCGGAAATAACCCTTAACCAATTTCAAACAAAAACAATTAAACTAAACAATTACTGTTATTTTCGAGGTTATGACTTACAACCGATGCGCTAGGAGTACGAGAACCGGCAAGCGAAGCCATCTTTCACTAAAACAGTAGTAGTCATAGAAACGGAAAACGCTTTCGATTTCAGCAACTTGTTACTTGTTGTTTTTGTTGTGCAAACATCCAATCATTAGAAGAAATGTTTCGTCAGTCAGAGCGGGCGGAAAACAGAAAACAAATAAACGGAAATTAAACAAAGGAAGGGAAAAGCATACTTGGTGCTTGGCCGTTTCATGGTCTTTCCTGTACCAGTATTTCTGGATGACTGATTACGCTTAAAGCCCGATTCAGACGATACATCAGCATGGGTCAACGGAACGTCACCGTTCCGTCAGGATAAGATAAATGCGTGTGTCCTTACACAGGTGCCGTACGTCAAAACGTTCCATGCCGATAAATGTTGTGTATGAATGCTTCCATTTAACTGCATGTAACTAATTTTGACGTTCCGTTGACGTTCTGTACAGGTGACGGAAGCCTGACGTAACGTGCGAATCGTACTTAATATGGCACGATTGAGGGTTGACCGATTAAGTGAGAAATTCTACAAATACAAATACTTTGCTGAATTGGTTCAATTTTTGACAATTCTGCAATACATGCAGCTTACATAAACATTGGTCTCAGAACTGCTACGTTCTTTTATCTAGTTTCTAGCTTAAATGACCTATTCCGGAATGAAAGCAAACGTTGGCAACATAGCTCTGTTGCTGGTAGTATGGACCAATTTTAAATTCTGTCCTGTTTTCCGCCTACATTACTTCGCCATTCGTAAATGTTGACCGGGCGTACCAAACGCCCAGGCAACGCTGAAAACCTACGAACATCAGGACGCAACATGCCCATTCATTCAATACAGTTCCGTGCAAGAAGCTGACAAAAGCGTTACCACGTTACATTCTTTTCGGTTGTTGCGAATGTTTCATAGAAGCAAAAACCGATTTAATCCACCTAGCAAATAGATGAGACATTTCTTATACCTATCACCGTTGGATCATTCATTAGTTTCACCCGAAGTTGGCACCCAACTAGAGGTGAGATGAACACAGTTAGGAGTCCTGCGCGAATAAAACCTCGAATAAAGTGAATAAATTATTGAAAATCAATAAAATAAATTAAATTAAAATATTAATGAAACAAAGAAGAAATCTATCAAAGTCATGAATGATTAATATAAATCAAATTAATAAAATAAATTAATGAAATTAGTTAAGCTCAAGTAAAAATAAAACAATATTCAGAATTTTTTTTAAAAATGTTGGAATAAATTAAATTGTTTCAAACTAACAAATTGGATGAAGTGAATAAAAAGAATTAACGAAGAGAATTAATAATATTAATAAAATGAAGAACTGAAAAAAATAATAAAATAGTAAGGTGAATAAAATAAACGAAATGAATAATAGGAATAAACATAAAAATAAATTAAATTAATCAAACAAATTAAAGCAATTATGTGGATGACATTAACTTTTTACATCCAACTTTTTTCTTTTTTTTGTGGGGAAATCTTGTCTAAACCCCAAACTATAGCTGATTGAAAACATCAATATTTATAGAGAAATTAAGAAAACAAATAGACTGAATAAAACAAACAAAATGAAAAAAAAAATGATTAAGCGAACAAAAAGAAAAAAAATAAGCAGAATCAAGTATTTCAAAAAAAAAATCACTGATATTAAAAAAGCTATAAAATTAATCAAAAAAATTATATTGTCTCTAATAATATACTGGAAGAAATAAATAAAATGAGTGGCCGAAAAAATGGTCAGATATTAAAATAAATAAAGTGAATAAAAAGTAAGAGCTTGAAAGAATGAATAAAATGCTCAACATGAAAAAAGTAAATAAGATAAATCAATGATACGAATAAAATACATGAAATGAATAAACTGATCACAATGAATCCAAAGATATAAATAGATAAAATAAACACTAATGAACAAATTGAATGAAAATAATTATAAAAATAAAAGTCCATATATTCAAAATTAGTCAAATATTTAAAAAGAATAAAATAAACAAAACGAATAAAATCCATGAAATTAATGAACTATGAAAAATACGTGAATAGAATGAAATTTAAAAAAAAATTAAAAAAAATTAAAAGAATGAATCGAATTGTCCGAATTTGTGAACCATTATTTCAAAAAGTTTGGAAATGTTTGTGAAAATCCCATTATTTGGGAAATGACTAATTGATATACATTTGTTTGCACTTTCTTGTTTTCGCCTTTTCGTGTTTTCATTTCTTGACGGCGTCGTTGAGTATTACCTGGCGTTTCTATTTTATTGATGGGCCTTAATTAGTCATCAGAAAACTGGAATGTTAAATTTGTTTTGGAATACAAATATGCCATTAGACTTTTGTAAAGAATAGAATTGTCAGGTCTAGTATTTTAACGCGTAATTGGAAATAGTAAACTGAAATACGGTCACATGTGCTTTCACGCCTTTTGAACAGAGCGCGACAGAGAGAATACGAATCATGTATATAGTATTTATTTGCATTGAAGTAAATATAAAGGAGTGTTAAGTGGCTGTGTTGGCAATCATACTGTTGTCGATAGCACAAAAGAGGTGCATTTAGTTGATTACAATGCAGTCTCTTTCGAGTCATCCTTATAGCTTGAGAATTGTTTCGTTCGGAATTCTAGTTCCGGAGGTATGGTTTAATGCATCCCATACAAACCAAAACCATGGCGAAGGAACGGTTCAAATCATCAGAATAGGTATTTAAATACTTCGAAAAGCAAGTGGCTATTGAAAGTGTCCCCGGACATATTAACTGCTTTTGGGACATGAACATTCCTGAAATTACAAGTCTTATTTTTGCAATTCAATATGTCTTTAGTCACATTGATCAGGAAAAAGGTAGCTTGAGGATATTAGCACAAATCAGTGTCATTTGTGGTTACACAGTAATGTGTATGCTAAAAAAGTAGTTAGATCAACCAAATACAAATTAAATACGCCAAGGTTCCATAAAAATGGGTCATCGTTTTTTGGTTCACCGAAAACTAGATTTAAAGAACCCTATGCATGAATTTTGCTTGCAAGTAACAAATACTGAAAAATGATAAGAAATGGCAACGCGTTTTGATAGATCCGATTCAAGCATGTCATGCTCAGACCTTTTTTTCAACAATTTGTTTATGGTTTTGAAGTAAAATTTTTGTAGATCGTGGAGTAAAATTTTTGTAGATTATTTACCACTGAGCCAAGTTAAAATCTTTTTCATACTAACTCCAGCAGAAAGTGCTTCGAATGGGATACGAAGAGTGCGATAGCATTTATACCGGAGACATCGGTAGCAGAACTACCCAAAATGGTAGTCAATTGTACGGCAGGTGCTGATTATAACCCGCGTACACACAACTATGATGTAGAAGGTGATAATGCGGTTCACATGCTGCAGGATTATCGTCATCTTGCGCAGATGATCACAGGTGTATCAAGTAGAACCCACAAAGTAGCACCCGGGCGAGACGGACAAGGTGTTATTTCCAGGAAGTTGGGAATAGTGCACTTGTACAATGTGGAACCAAAACTGGCGTTACTGTCGGTTGAAAGTAACAAACATCCACTCAATAAACTAAAAAAATATAATTCAGCTTTTGTGGAAGCTTTTTAGGAAGATGACGGACATATTTGTAGAACGAATGAACGGTATTCCATATTCGATGCACAAGAATGTAGAACTATTCAAAGTCTAATGGGTCGTGCAAACTTTGCGCCCGACGCGTGAGTTGCAGTACTTTCTCTGGTTCTCCAGTCAGAATAGACAGCTGCACTGATAGGAGCGAGTGGTTTTTGAAAATCGACTATTGGTGGAAAAAAATTACAAAACAACCGACTTGCACAACTTTTTGAAACTGTGGCTTCGAGGTCAGCTGCCGATTTTTTTTGTACGAGATGCTAATGAAACATCCGCTGCCGACGACTCAATGCAACCAAGGTCGAAGTCGCCACCTTTGCTTAACAACCCACAGTATGACTATAGTTTTCTTTATGAAATGTGGGGAATAAAGTTAACGATTTCCTTACTACGTGAATTTTATCTGTATTTATGAGTATTCTTCCTAAATCTTCCAGGGATATCTGATAAAATTAGTTCGAGGTTTCTATAAGTCTTTCAATGATACTGTTTTATCTTAGTTCAGATATACGGGATTATTCGATGACTTATTGAATTGTTTGAAAAACTGGATCTAGTATCGTTTTATGTTTCTGGCGCGTTATTCGTCGTCCAATTCCTGGTATGGATACGTTTACTCATTTCTTCTCACAATCCCGTCTATCAAACAAACATCGCGTTGTTGCACTCCTTATTACAGAAGCCATCAATAAAAATACCACGCAACCGTTGATACTTGCGTTACAATTCAGCCACGGATTGACTCTCGACGAATAGTCATTACCATGAAAGTCACACGCGTAGAAGTTGCATTCTTCGTCGCACAGATAGGTATCCTGCTTCTCTCGACTACCGTTTTTAGTGCACTGCGCCCGCTGATACTTTAAATAATCGCGTACGTATTCAGAATACCTTTCTTGCTGGTACTCTCAAAGCATCTATTGTAAGAAGGGTTATGCATATTACAGGCCCACTTTGGAGGACAGAAGGACAGTGCAGCACTAGAAACCACCCAGTTTATTCTGACAGGCGACACCGCGCTCTCATGGGCTTGGGCTACATTCCTCCAAAATGTCAATCTCAGGTAATACCACTGTCTCCCAGAGGACATTCACAACGGTAAGCGCAATCCTGCACAATCTAACATAACCTTTGATGCATTGGTTCGAATCGTGCCCAGAATATTGGTTCCG
Source organism: Topomyia yanbarensis (assembly GCF_030247195.1). Classification (NCBI taxonomy): domain Eukaryota; kingdom Metazoa; phylum Arthropoda; class Insecta; order Diptera; family Culicidae; genus Topomyia; species Topomyia yanbarensis. Next base: position 7,914,635 of record NC_080670.1, on the reverse strand, counting down.
TTTTCTAGACGACACAGACTACCATTCAGGTAGATGAGTTACCGCAGGAGTGATAGTCATAAACAAGTTGAACGCAGCTTAGCGGTCCTGGTGTCGAAAGACATTCGTTGATGTCTCCTTGGCATCGTAATTCCACAAACCAGGGCAAACAAACGACACTCAAATCCACCAATTTTATCAATACAGCTTCCATTTTGTGACAGGTGTCAGGAGTAGTCATCCGAATTTTTAGTTAAGAATTTACCATCAAATAAACGCCCATTTCTGTCACCTCACCAAGGTACACTTTTGTTGGTGCTTTCTTTGGTTAAACCTGTAGTACACGGGACGGATCTCTGAGACAATGAGACTATTATACTAACCTAGTTTTGTTTACATAGACTGAGTTGTTGGGATTGCAGCCAGGTCTATGATCATGTGCAATGGGTGATTGTAATTTTTTTGTAAATGTAGTTTAATTTTCGTGACATCCAACAAAATTGACAGCTTTTTATTCAATTTCTCCCGCAGTTCGACCTAATCTATGTAATCTGCAATCGTGTTCATCTTGACAAAGGACTGGAATCGAAGTTTCCAGTTTTGTGGTAGATGGGGAACATACGAATTTATCTCTATTAATTTCCGGGGATCAAGACAACCTAAAATTCCAAATATCTCATCTGAATCTCATCTCAATCTGAAAATGTTTTGACACATAGCTGCGCTAGCTTGACGAACACGATAGTGCCGACTTTACAGTAAGGGGTGATCGGCAGACCAATTTTGGAAGCCACCAGTACCGTGAAGGCAGCACCAATTTCGGTGGTGAACCTTTTTGATGGGGTAATTTTGGTGAGATCATTGTCAATTGCCTGTATGACACGACGGCCCCATAGCCTAGTGAGATATCGATGTCACCGCAATGCAAGCGGAGTTTCAGACTTTTGCAATACTGAGCCTTCCCGATAGGTTATAAAGAGAGCAATGAGTGGTCCTATCGCGTTACGCACATCGTTACCACCGTGAGCAAAACTTGCGAATGTCGCAGTCTGTATTTGCAGGAACGAAAAAGCGGGCTGATACTTCCTCATTTGATTGTGTCTGCTCGACGAATCACAATCCGAATCACCGACAGTGCGTGTGACTTTGTCCTGATTCAGAATCTTGTTCTGCCAAGGAACGACGAAAAGCTGCACGAGTACAGCAACCAATAGTCCTACTAATAACTACCGCCATCCAAGTTGGGATGTTATCCATGTAGAGAAGCATCGGTCCATCGTGCACAATACTGAATATGCAAACTGCCAGTGTGGCTCCGTAAAACAGCGGCAATGATAACCTCGATGATAACAGCCCAGCCCAGAGCGGATTTCTGGCGTTCAAAATAAATCTCCGAATGAACCAGAACAACATCACGTTCATCATAACACTGAGCACGGGTGAAATGAACCACGATCCGACGATCGTTCCGAGTGTGCTCCACTTGAGTCACTGCATTCCACGGGCGAGCAGACTGAAACCGATAGTCGAACCTACGATACTATGCGTTCCGGGAATCGGCAGATTGAAGAAGGTTGCTACCAGCAGCCACATGGCGGAACTGGCCAGCGCTGATAGGCAACCCAACGTCAGCTCAACCTCGGTGCCTTTGTACATTTCACGTCGAAAATGCAAACGAATAACAGCGAGACGAATGAAAAACTTCAAATTCACGTAAATAAAAAAACGAATAACAGAAATATCACTAGGATACAATAATAAACAGCTTGGCGTTCGGCGTTGCCAGTTCCAATGATAATTCATCAAAGTACACTGTCACTTTGACACTGTACCTTTCCAGGTACAGGATAGCGTAAAACGAGTCCTCGAAAAATCATCAGAGCATTCCGTATTAACATATTTGTATTTGGATCAACTATCGCTCCAATGCATAAACTCTGATTGTAATCCTCGCTAATTTACGTATAGAATAAGGAGCACTCAAACGAAACGTGTACTGAATTATCCTACGCCTCTCTTCTAATTGTGACTCCCATTGAAACTTAAATTGAAGCGTTCTCAGCATAAGGCAAATATGGGAATATTTCTTTACAAAATTTTTATCTTCAAACATCCATATTACCCAGTTTGAAATACTCAAGGCTTACCTTAATGATAGGGTATATAAAAGCAACGTGTAGAATTGAATTAAATTGGAGTTGAAGTAATTTTAGATTATTGGTCACATGACTCTCCATAGTGCAACGTTTCGAAGGAAGAACCTTTCATCTTCAGGGGAAAGCAAGGTTTGGCCAGAATTTAGTTACAGTTTTCTCATAATATAAATATGTTGCAAATTTTGTCAGGACTGCAAATATTTTCTTTTTCAAGTAGAATACAGTATTAAGTTTGTGGCTCTTCTCTACACTAAAATGGAAAAACATATTTTTTCGGGAAACAGCAGAAAAAATAGTCTTTCTAAAACCACACAACTATATCGCAAACATCAAACTAGACTGGGTATTAACAAATATTTCAGATTAGTTGAAGATTTTATGACACAACTTATTAATGGATAGAAAAATAGCAGGAAAGACGAGTTGAGAGAATGGCCACGAACACGAAGGGAGAGAGGGGATAGGGGGCGTGTGAGGATTAGTAAATTATGGTTAGTGTTGTGACAATATTTTTGTATGCTATATATTGATTCCTTACATCCTTATTATAAATAATGCAATTGGTAAATTTTACACCATGACCAGTACAACATAAATCTTGCAAAAGAAGTCAACTTTTCACTAGAATATGAGGATTCAAAAATACAGATGTGTATTGATAGAAATGAACCCATACAAAAAATTATAATTTGCATCAATCAATTTTGTCAAACTATAAATAATTTTCCCCTACCGTACAAAGGGTTCACAAACCGTTGATTCTCCCTTGGATGATGACAAGCGTTGTTTGGCGATCGCGCCAATGATCTGTATGTGGATGACAAGCTATTTATTTTCTTTTTTTTTCTTCGCATTGACCAACTTGTACCGCGACAAGTTACGGATGTGGGCGGTTGCTTGTTTGAAAGATCCGCACCGTAGAAAAAGCGATGGAAGTGTTCATTTGTAGCAACTAACAGAGCCACCTATATCTTCGGTTACAGTACGGCCCGTTCCGCTCTGATTCCTGATGATGGGTTTCTTCTGTTTATTTTTTCACTACCACGTGTTAGCGGCGATTGTCGCTTTCTTTTGTTGGCAATAATGTTATTTTAGCAGACTTCAAACAGGCGTATCTTGCGAACGAACTTCTTCGGGGTATGTAATTTTAACGTAGGAGATGTTATGCTATTATCTTTTGAACAAGGAGACCAACCTCTAATCGTATCTTTTTAGTTGAGGCCAATTTTCAAATTTTGGGGATGAGCACTTGAAATCTCAGTGAATTTGAAAGTTCCACTATTCAAGTTTTTCGAGCTGCTAGCGGTATGCAAAAAAATACGGGTACCGAAACCGGCCGGTTGGCCATTTTTGGAATCTCAATTTTATTAGTAAATAGCGCACGTAAACCATTCGTTTGTACGAGTCATAGAATTGCGTCGTTGAAAAAAGGTGATTCTTTTTCTCGTGGCAGATACAATACATCTAATTCTCTGAAAAAGTAGGATCGGTCATCGTGTATCCACCTACACCATCCACCAACTATGGCTTAGATGGAGACAGGTAGAGAGAGAGAGAGAGAGAGAGAGAGAGAGAGAGAACGAACGGCGATGATCCTCAGACAAGGTGGTTCCGTGCGATATGGTGCAAAGCAAAAACAAAGATTCATACTACTCAAACGTCCGACCGGGCGTAGGAGTGAGAGTCTTGTTGTGAATTGTGCGCCACTGAATGCAAATGACAGCTATATATTATGAATAAAAATGGCTGTATCATTGCGTCGGGCCGCCGGTGTAAATGAACTATCATCTCATTTTTACGTTGGGTTCAAGTGCTTTTGTGGGTTGTTGCGACTTTGAAGTTGTGCGCAAATAAACAAAACGGCAAGAGCTGGGAATACCAAAACTTGAAGTTTCGAATATTTATCGAGAAAGCTCACTGGGTTGCTAGTTCAAAATAGGGATCAACGAAATGGGAAAGTGGTGGAAGAAATTGACTGTCATCAAAAGTTGAAGTACTGAAAATCAATACACAAGGCGATCAATTAAACCCAGCAGTTGTTCTACTGTTTATCACTGATTTGTGTCACCGTTTAGATCCCTCGGAGTCACGTAAACTGATGGATTGTTCGTCGAATTGAGAGCCAGATGGTTGTCTCCGAGCACAGTAAAAGAATTATATCAACACAAAAGATGATAGTACAGATATAAAAGCATATTAACTATTCTAAATTAACTTCCCGACAAACTTCGGTGACAAACCTGCAAGGATTTCAACAAATTAGAAGTGAACTAAAGAATACTAGAATGATCTCGAAAATTGTACAAGCTCAACACCATGCTAGTTCCATTTTTAACCATAAATAAATAAATGGCACTACTTGTGTACGGATCAAAATGACCTGTAACGGAAGATGTTCTGTTAGTATAGAACTTCTGAATGTGACCGATTTAGGTTCGCATGAGAACGCGCATTTGTATAATTAAATTTTAGTCCGTGTTCATAAACTCGTGGATGTTAAAAGGTTCATCTAATCACAGGAGCGTTTTAATATTGGCGAGATAGCGGACGTAGGTGTCATGATCAGGGTTGTATAATCACGCAGAGATCAAGCGATTATATGTTCACGGGTTAGATCGCTAGGGTATGTGTGTCACGTGTGTGTGTGTAAATTCGTTGGTAAAATCGTGTAGTTGGTGCATATTCGCGTGGGCTTTTATATGTTCGGGTGAACCGCGGTTTTGAGATTATAGTTCAGATCTGGAAGGGAGTGAGTTTCACCAATGAGTTCTGCACTAACTTGAATCTCTGATTGAAATGAAAATTTCAACATGAAAATTTTGGTGTTCCTGGAAGCATTGGAAACTCCTCATTTTATCTCAAATTTCTAAAATCAAGAGCTGTTTCGGCATTGTGTCAGAGCTCGATGTCCCACATGGAGATTATCACAGTCACTCTCTTGAGCCAAAAGAGCGTAATAATTTGTCGGGGTGAGTAGCGTAGCTCATTTTATTATTTCTGCAAAAGAGCACTAAGAACGCTTCAGATTCCTGGGACGCTTTACGCGGAGTATGGTAATGTGGATTCTCCTGCTAAACGTTACCCGACACGGGTATGAAAAGCTTTAAAATCTTTGCTCACCGGAGCAAGGGACTTTGAAACAATCAATCCCGTGCTTCAGTAGATCCACGCATAATAATCTCGAATCTGTGATTACACCGTCGATCTCAACTTTGTGAGCGGGTATGTAGATGCAGTAGTTCTTCATAAAAGGATTGTCGCCAGTAATGTAATTTCCTTGCTTTACCCAGAATATCACAATTCTGAGCTTATCCGGCTGAATTCACGAGATATTTGTCACGGTCTGCTGCATTTTTTTTTGAAATCTTTAGAATACTTTAGATTGTTGGATAATGTCTGGGACATAACCGGAATTGTCGTGACGGTACTGGTGATTCGAATCGAATGATATACAACAAGCCACTAACCATGCCAAGGCTCCTCAAAATTATCACCTCAATATACCGGTCTTGATACAAAAATACAGCAGCTTTTAGTTTATTATACATTTCTTCATAAAATGTCGTGTCGAAATTTGGGGTGAATTCGAAAAAGAAATTAGATTTTTTTAATAGGCGTCGGCGGTAAAACATGATGAGTTATGTTCTTTCAACGACATGCGTCATGCGTCAGTCGATCGATCTATCAACGACATGCGTCATGCGTTCTAGTCGATCTGTTCACAGGATCAATGTACTTGTGTCTCTTTTTCTGATAAACTGTATATTAGAGCAGTGTTTTTCAACCGGGGGTGAATTCAACCCGGAATAATTCATAATCTGACGTACCCCTGGGGGTGAACTGACCCCCGGTTGAAAAACGTTGTATTAGAGTGACAAAAAATGACCCCTATCGGCCCACCCCTGACTCGATTCCTAATCCCACCAGGAGTACTTGTAACAAATTTGACAAGTCTAACTACCGGACCAACGCGCCAGAAGCTTGTATGGAATTTTTCGACAATTTACATGGAGAAAACCCACTAGCTCGCATTTTCACCGCTAGGTGGCACTATATGCATCGTATTATCACTGTAAGTGAAAATAAGAAAGATAATTTAATTGTATACAACTTTGTCGAAGACAGCTAGTCAACCTGGTTTTGTTAAAACATGTTATTAAACTTTTAGTGAAGTGATGTCTGAGTCAGTTTTGCATGATGCCTAGCAGTACACGATTATGTCAGTACTCGATTCTCACGAACTATATATTTTTGTGAAATAATGGTTAGATTAAGCTCAATAGTCTGTTTAGAAGAATTGTAATACATGACACGAGTGATGTTTTGACTACAACATTTTAGTTCCACATGTCACCGCATAGGTCCAGTAGCTAGACTTGTTCGATTTGGTTCAAATTTGGTACAAGTACTCCTGGGACTAGGAATAGACCCAGGGGTGGGCCGATTGAGTTTTCAAAAAAAAATTCTGGGCACTCTACTGTACATATATAATTGCTTGATATTCTGAATACCTCACAAAAACTAGGAAATTACACGAAGGTCAACAGATGTCAGAAGTTGGTCTACAATATTGCTATATGGTACTAAGTTCGACCTATTCCTACATTCAAGTTGGATATCTCAAAACTTGATCTCATTTCAAATAATTGTAGAGTTGTCTTATAGATCTCCCTAAACTTCAACACTATACTATCTACATCAATTCGATTCCCTTTCCACGGAAGTAAATCGACCAACTGAAGTAAACTCCATCGTTTCCGTTCTCAAGAGCGTAAAAACCTTTCACTTGTTCTTCTCATTTGCCTCATTTAAATTCATGCCAGTGCCCCCAGCAGTGCAGTTTATTGTTATTAACATTTTCCTTCCCCTGCCCGATTTCAAGTTCTTCCCCGTTCGATCACCGGTAATGACCCCATTGTCTAGTGACCCAAAGCGAGGAACTCCCGGCTGCAGCTTCGGGTGAATGTAAGAAGCAGTAGCAGCATCGCGCCGCGAGACTCAGAAGAAGATTTTCCCTTTCATTTTATCGCTCCACTGCACTTTGATAGCGCACGATTGTTGCTACATCTAAGACGGTTGTACTCTCTTTTGTGACATCCCTGGGTCGTAGCCGTAGTCGTCGTCATGGAGGGGAAAGCGAATTGTCTTCACTTTCTGCCATTTAACCAACCGCGCCTGTCGTGGTTTGTTTGAGTTCCGACGAGGGTGATTAATTGATGTAGCTTGATCGTGAATTTCGCGGTGTTGTGGGAGGTCATGAAAATCACCCGGGCAGCGAAACCACGGGGACTCTTATTTGTTTGCTAATACCACGGCGATATCGGCGAAGTTTGCGGTGTACACAAATAATACAGTTGAAAAGGGCGAAGCAGGAAAAAGAAACGAGCCCATTGTGTTGTCACACCCTTCGCCGCAGTCGCAACTTTGCTGCTGCCGCCTCAACTAAAAACAACAGTGATCGATCGTGATCGGTCGGAATCGAAAGTGTTTGCTGGATGCGGTTTCGAAAGCCGAGATCTGATTTTGTGAAAGTCTTTATCAGTAGATACCCACAGTCATCGTTCCGTAGATTGCGATTGCGGATATCGATCAGGAAGAGGGCATAGCAAATTTCGCAACAATCGGCGGGGTCGGTTTGGGGCGGATGGTTCACTTTTTACGCCCTATTTATTTCGTTCCGCGATTGAGTCGATGATTCGGGTTGCAACCAGCGAATTTAGACTAGGTGTGGTTATTTGAACGGTACTCTATGACCAAAGTGATGAATCCAGTAGGTGGTTCTGATTGTTTTCTTCAAAGTTTGTCTGGGTGTCTGAGTATCATTGGAACCTCCAATTTTTCTATTAGCTGTGAACAAGACAATCAAATGTATTCATAAAAGCGTTCAATTCGATCAACGTTAGAAAACTGATCGTGGATCTCGGAGAAATAAATTTCACTCCAACGGCTTTCATTCAACCTGCCGCCTTAGTTTGTCGGCTAGCACCGATCGGCCGCTGATAGCGACTCACCCATTTTCGAGCCGCCAGTTTTTACAACGAATCACCATCATCCTGCGTCGGATACAATACACAATATAGATACATATAAAGATATATCAATTAATAAATTCCATGACCGACAGAGAACAGTAGTAAAAGCTTCATCCGCCGGTGTAAAAATGCACTTGCCGAAGCCCCGCGCGTATCGTCGATTAGAGGCCTCCGAAGGAAAAGAGAAGGTGCGAACCTCTCCCTTTGCCCATCCGTCCCGGGCCGCCTCCACCACCGTTTCCGCATAAAGTGTTGGTTGGCCACTGGCTGCAACAAAAACGAAACTGGTCCAAACTACGAAGGGGAATGTAATTAATCGTTATCACGTTACTAGATCAGCACCGCCGTCCGTTCGGTTATGCCCTCTCGAGCGGTGGTTATTGCCGTCGTGCGCTTGCGTGTGTTCCACCACCACCATCATCAGCGAGAGTATGTGTCGATGCATTTTCGATCGAAGGGAGCTGATTCTGTTGGCCGGTGGTTGTGGCGGACCACGAACGGAAGCGCAGCACAACGCCATGACTAGCCATTGCCAACAAGGTAGTGCAGGCCCAACCGAACCCAGACCGTGCCTCTATAGAGGCCGGAGATAATTTAAATTGCAGTATCGATCTAATGAAAGCTGGCTCGGTGCGCTGTGTGATGCTATAATTACTCACCGGACAACCTGCAACGCGGCAGGGAGTGAAAGCTGTAACTTGTGATTATACCTGATCATTTTTTGAACGAGTTTTAATTTAATTTGATACACGACGAAGACATGCAGGTGGGTTGGGCTCCGGCGTTGACCTCCTGGGTAGCAGGATGCTGCAAGGAGGGTGGCCAAACACATGATGGTTATTCATGTTCAGGTTGGTTTCGCGGATCGGGTGCGAACTAAGCATGGGTTGTAACGAAGCTGTGCTGGATCTCAGTCGGCATGCCGAAGACTCAAAGTTACCAGCTGATCGAAAATTACCACTCCCAAATAAAAATTTTGATTTTTCTGATTAAACACAATAATCAAGTACAAATCATCAACTGTAACTGTTTGTAACTAGCACAAATTTTCTCACGGACTTCTAAACAAAGGAAGGAAAAATCTGTGCAATAATCTGGCCGAGTAGACGACATACAAAAATCCAACCAGACGGTTCGATTTCGATTAATAAATAAAAATCGACTTTTCCATCCAGTGAAGCATCTTTTACAATGTTCTTTTACAAACAACGACTCAAGCTTACCAGATGACGCAAGCGCCATCTCATGAATTCGTGCGCTTCCATCAGCTTCTTTTGCCCGATCCGAAATGTCACGCCGCCGCTCCTAATGTCAGACCAGTTTAATGCTTCCACGGAACCCATTGAAAAGTAAGTAACTAAACCTGCTGGGATTCTCGCCGGTCTCGATGATCTAGCGCCAGAGGTGTAGATGTTGCAAAGTGGCAAGTACGGTTCACCCTGACTAATCCGGTGTGCGCTTAAAGATTTCGAATTAAATTTTTGGTTCCCTCAAACGAATGATGTACGATCTATTTCATACATCAGAACATCTGCGCTTCCGGGACATCATTCGGAACCAGACACGCTTATGAATTTAGCGTTTATCTGGATGCAAAATTGGTTCCATACGCTGATAAGATTAAGTAGAAACGCAATCCATGACTTGTTATGACAAGATGGCAAACAATAAAAGAAATAATTGTTTTTTTTCTATTTTCAAGTTAAGTTTACAGTGTTGATATAGTTACAGTGATGAGAAAAATATCACTGTATTATTACGGAGATTTCATCGATCAATACGAAGAGTTGCGATGTATCGATGACCTGGATCAACGAAAGACCAAACATTTTAAAATATTTTGAACCTATTGATTGACATTTTAATACGACAAAGACTCACTGAAGAGTCTTTATGCAAAACAGGTTTTCAATTCATCCCAATGGATTTCCAACAACATTGATTATTTGTCAATTTCGAAAAAAAAAATCCAAGATCACTTCATGGCTATAAAGAATACTCGATGACTATAAAATTCTTCGATTACACTGGATTACTTGGAATAAAAACTAATTCGATTATTTGAGTACTTCAAGTGGAAACTAATCGAACTTAGCGACTGTATCGCAATTTAGATTAACTATTAATACATTCTAATTCAGCTGAATTATTTTCACTTAAAAAACACTGCTTGGAAAAAAAAAAAAGGAAACTCCTGAGTGCTTTATCTGAAAAATCATACCAGATTACATTAGTTTGGCTCCCTTCCATTAGCTCCATTCCAGGTAATGAAAAAGCGCAAACTCTAGCTAAGGCGACCGCAAAAAACGGTGATTTTAATAAATTTACTTCAACGTATTTTATTTCTTTTCTCGTAAGAGGACACTCGAAAAATGGCGAGTTTCGTGGAGCAGTAGAGAAGGTGGAAGGTGGCTACATTCTATTATCCCAAAAATGTCTACCAAACCCTGTTTCAAGGAGATATATGCTGTTATTTTATTCGGGTCGGATGACCCGATTCATGTAAAATCATTATACGTTGGATGCGTATTCCCGGCATATTGGGCTTGTGGCGATGGATTGTTACGACATCGAATATGTTGTCTGGTCAACAAGTATTGTGGTGCCAGATCTCAGTTAACCTTCCGGCAATCGCGCTAGTGCACTGAGTGCACGCTGCTCTGAAAATCTAGCGAAATCGTCTTAGAGCAGCTTCGGCTGCTCGCTTAGTGAGCCATTTGCGCGACTTCCGGAGGGTTAAACGATTTCTTTTGGGTTCTGGATGTACTGGCGATAAATATCCGAAATGTTGTTATTTCATCTCTTTTTCTATTATTTTCTGATCTCTGCTATGAGACTGTCGAAAAATATAATGCTGCGCTATCGAAAACCAAATGCTAATAACGACTTGAAAGTCTCCCCCACAAAAAAGACCAGTGAGTGATCTTACCGTGTGCAAGTTTGTGTTTATCTTTTCCTGTCCGCTTTCTCTTCCCTGTCACTAATATGTTCTCTACTACTAAATTCCCCTTGTGAATGACTCCGTTGTTACTGTATTTCTAAAGAATTGATCCTCCATGGGAATGAATATTTTACACACAGTATTTCTCCTAGTTTTAACTATTAAATCAAAGAATCTTTCTTACCAAATACCAAAGTGTAGTCAAAATCTTCAAAAATGTTCCTTTCTGCCTCTTTCAGTCATAATAAAATTCAGCTGATATTTTAGCTCTTAAGAAGATTAAAATAATACCCTTTGTTTATTATCAATATTCATAGTTTTAAAATGGCCATTGAATTAATATAAAAAAGAAATTCAAATTTCAAAATAATTGAAGCTGTAATGTGTTCAATGTTGCGGTGTTCCCAAATGGATTATCAAGAGATGAACATAATTTGAAAAAAAAATGATAGCATGAAATTCTAAGTACACACATTGTTTCGTACATATCGAACATAAAACATAAAACATAAAACATAAAACATAAAACATAAAACATAAAACATAAAACATAAAACATAAAACATAAAACATAAAACATAAAACATAAAACATAAAACATAAAACATAAAACATAAAACATAAAACATAAAACATAAAACATAAAACATAAAACATAAAACATAAAACATAAAACATAAAACATAAAACATAAAACATAAAACATAAAACATAAAGCATAAAGCATAAAACATAAAACATAAAACATAAAACATAAAACATAAAACATAAAACATAAAACATAAAACATAAAACATAAAACATAAAACATAAAACATAAAACATAAAACATAAAACATAAAACATAAAACATAAAACATAAAACATAAAACATAAAACATAAAACATAAAACATAAAACATAAAACATAAAACATAAAACATAAAACATAAAACATAAAACATAAAACATAAAACATAAAACATAAAACATAAAACATAAAACATAAAACATAAAACATAAAACATAAAACATAAAACATAAAACATAAAACATAAAACATAAAACATAAAACATAAAACATAAAACATAAAACAAAACATAAAACATAAAACATAAAACATAAAACATAAAACATAAAACATAAAACATAAAACATAAAACATAAAACATAAAACATAAAACATAAAACATAAAACATAAAACATAAAACATAAAACATAAAACATAAAACATAAAACATAAAACATAAAACATAAAACATACAACATAAAACATAAAACATACAACATAAAACATAAAACATAAAACATAAAACATAAAACATAAAACATAAAACATAAAACAAAACATAAAACATAAAACATAAAACATAAAACATAAAACATAAAACATAAAACATAAAACATAAAACATAAAACATAAAACATAAAACATAAAACATAAAACATAAAACATAAAACATAAAACATAAAACATAAAACATAAAACATAAAACATAAAACATAAAACAAAACATAAAACATAAAACATAAAACATAAAACATAAAACATAAAACATAAAACATAAAACATAAAACATAAAACATAAAACATAAAACATAAAACATAAAACATAAAACATAAAACATAAAACATAAAACATAAAACATAAAACATAAAACATAAAACATAAAACATAAAACATAAAACATAAAACATAAAACATAAAACATAAAACATAAAACATAAAACATAAAACATAAAACATAAAACATAAAACATAAAACATAAAACATAAAACATAAAACATAAAACATAAAACATAAAACATAAAACATAAAACATAAAACATAAAACATAAAACATAAAACATAAAACATAAAACATAAAACATAAAACATAAAACATAAAACATAAAACATAAAACATAAAACATAAAACATAAAACATAAAACATAAAACATAAAACATAAAACATAAAACATAAAACATAAAACATAAAACATAAAACATAAAACATAAAACATAAAACATAAAACATAAAACATAAAACATAAAACATAAAACATAAAACATAAAACATAAAACATAAAACATAAAACATAAAACATAAAACATAAAACATAAAACATAAAACATAAAACATAAAACATAAAACATAAAACATAAAACATAAAACATAAAACATAAAACATAAAACATAAAACATAAAACATAAAACATAAAACATAAAACATAACATAAACATAAAACTTAAAACAAAATATGAAAAATAGAACATAAGATATAAAACAAAACACATAAAACATCGATTAATGGAAATCAAAAAAATAGAAAAATTTGACGAGAGCAAAAATTGACGCAGTCGTCGGTGCTTGCTACGATTCCGAAAAGTAGTCGTTTGAATAAATGAGAGTAAAATTTAACATTTACCAAATTTTATATGCAGTGGGAGCTAAAACGTAACTTAACAATTTTTTATTGAATAGAACATATTGAAGATGTTATTTCGGAACGCGCATGCCAGAAGTGACAAAATTATTACAGTGAAAACCCGCCCCTTGGTGAATTTTAGGCTGATAAAACGGGGACATTGACAAAATCGGGACATATATTTTTCTTTCTTTTTAATAAACCGAAGCTCTTAAAATATTCTTGTTTAGTCCCTCGATATAACCTCACAACCTTTCTGATTATATAATCAAAATTTCCCTTAATAGTCTAACATTGCAAAATTCCCAAAAAAAAATAAAATTTTAATTTTTTCGGAATTCTAAGACAAGAAAAATAGCCTCAAGAAAGGATTTAATCGAATTCATCTTAGCTCGTCTGCTGAAGCCCATCAAACTACCAACTATCATATGAGGTTGACAAAATCGGATGAAAAGCTGATAAAATCGGGGGCTGATAAAATCGGGTCTTAACTGTATAACAATTAGAGGGTAAAACATTAGCCATTTTTATATTACAACGGCCACTTGCGGCCAAAATTTTATATGATTCCAAACCGAAAAACGGGAATGCATGTCGGGATGGCCCAGTAACAATTCATTCAATGCAAAATATGTTAAAAAATAGGCACAATCCCGTTTCACATTATTATATGACCCCGTTTATCATTAACCTGTGAGACAAATGTGAAAATTAGAATAAAATTGCTCTTGCAGTTTCAAATTACTTTACGATTACTTTATGATTGATTGATTACATTGTATCTATGCTTGATTACGCGAGTTGAATTGTATTGTTTATTGGGGCTTTAACCTCTTTGGATCATTCCCCCTGATTACGCGAATTATCTCAAATAAACGCGATCTCTTAATCTTAAACGCGAATAAAGACAATTGTCCTGATTATTATTGATTACCAATGTAAAATCAGAGAATTTCTTGATTAAGTCTACCAATGTTGGCTTTTTGAAAAACCCTTGATTTATCCTATCCATTTGAATTAATTAGCGTTTGCTAGCATATGAGAACATATGACAACGAATTTTATTATTGACGAATAAAAAACAACTGCGAGAAAAGTCCCACTTCACCACACCTACAATATAGCCATTGGAGTGACTCAAAATCAAGGCAGAGTGGGTGAGAAGAAAGTTCAATATTGTTGGTTACAGAAAATTTAAATTCCAAACAAGGTGCCAATAGATCCGATTAGCTTTCGACAGTAGCTCCACTTAAGGGCACTGTTCGATTTAATATTCGAAAAGAACTACGAGTGTAAAGCGATAAATTCCAGGAAGATGGAAGCATTACACACACCACGTGAAGAAAATCAATTCAGTTTCAGCGTCGTCATTAATATCCGGCAGAATATTTCAACCAAGAATTGGTTGAGGTCTTACCGCGTACAGTTCCTCTAGGATACGATTAATAGAATCGTTTACCAACATCAGTTTGAATTCCAGTTCCAGCCGAGTGTGTGGGATGATCTCTGATGCACTTACCTGTGGAAGAAAGAGAAAAAACATAAAATCAAAACACCATGGCTCGAAAACAATATTGATTTACGTAAACTCGTATAGCAACTACGAAACACTCATCTTTAAAGTTCGCTCACTTGCTCACACGGATGCGTTTGCTTTTGCCATCCACGGCTCATCGGTAAAGATTGAGGATCAGTGGCAATGACCGCGGCGTGCTGTAACGAGTGTGTTTCATTTCTTGTAAATGTAAAAACAATGCAGATTTGGCTCATTCGATGGTGAGACATAGGAGTGTGATTAAACCCTCCCAAAAATTCAAATTTGTTTGTGCAAAAACTGAGCTCATTTCACTGCTATTTCCGCCAGTCAGCAAATTACAACTCGCTTCTTTCATGCGCCTACCAAATCCAATATGGTTGACTAATTAGCGAACGTTGTTCGTTCTTTTATAGGTAAAGATTTAATAGCAAACTGATGTGATTTAGATTACAGACTAACTATAATCCAAAGATGACAAGTAAAATCAAACAGCAAAGAAAAAAATTCTTGTCTTGCGGGACATCACACATGACTAGTTGTGTACCCAGGAACACAAGTTGTGTCTCCATAATTTATTTCTGGCACTAAGTTAGCGTCGGATCCTGATGAGAGGAACTCGAAACGCATCTCCGCATAACTAATCAAGAAAAATCATTTTTCTTGTTATTTGGGCGTGTTATTAGTAACTTTTTGAAATTCAACTCGTTGTTTCAGTCTATTTCATGACACAAGCAAGAAGTAGAGTTTGACCAAATACGGTGGCTATTGACGTTCTACTATATTTTCACATTAGATCGAGTATTCACGCTGTGAAACGTGTGCTGAAAGTGTTTGTCTCGAAATGTACTAAATGTCGTATGTTACAAGAAAGTCAACGCTTTGAACTTAAAGTTATAGGCTAAATAAATTTTTACGATGTTGCTTGCCACACGTTCATTATCGTTTGATGATCCGGCAAAAGCTGCAACAGCAATGTTGGTCCATACAGGTTCGCGGCAACGCAAGCTGGTTACGCCTTGAATCCGTTGTTCGAAATCTGTGCACAACGACGTTCGGCGTGGAGTAACTTAGTTTCAAATAGCCATTTTTTTCTCGGTGAATATGATTTTTTTGGAATGAGGGATGGTTCCAGAAGATCTCTGCGTTGTGTAAATAACGGAGTATTGATTTCGAACAAATAATGTACTCCCATAGCACAAGGGACATTTATGTGTATTACTACAGTATATGGCATAAAAAATTAGTGAAAGCGGCACTGAACAGTGCTGCTAAATTTCAAAATTCGTTACCTATTTCTGCTTGTATTTACCGAAACCAACATTCAGATTCAATGCCTTCCTCATTCATTAACTTTTTAACTGAACTGAAATTCCATTCAGAATCGAATGCCTGAGTGCAAAGGAAATATAAATTCTTTCACCAACTAAAGCATTCATTTGTTATTATGTGGACAGTTTGAAGGCAGAAGTTGACATCTTCTACATTTTCGAGCATAAGTGAACTGCGTAATATATATGTGGTGCACATTTGCTCAATAATCCCTCTCAGAGCTAGCATAGAAACGAAATTCAGTTTGCTTCTGAAACCGAACATGTCCCAACCTGAATCGTTGTGTCGGGAGAACGAATGACGAGGGAAACGAACCAAACATTTCATTCATCGCGGCGGGCATGAATTGAATTTCGCTTCTCTTTCAAATTCACGCAGGATTGTCAATTTTTTTAAGCTCTGACACTGAGACTCTGAGCTAAAAATATTTATTTTAATCAAGAAAAATAGGACCGAAGAAAAAAACAGTAAAACATCGTGTAACAAATTTCTAAAAATAAAGGAAAATACAAACAATGGCGATATGGACTCGCATTCAGAGAAATTTTGATTGAAAAGAAATCCAAGGGCTAGTGGTGATATTGTTGCAAAATTCATTCACCGATACGGTTGTAATTCACTGTCTTTACGTTGCGTTGCACCCAAAGAATGCCTTTCCCATGGGAAATTTTTCTCCCAGGCAAAGCTTTCGAATTCAATTTACAGTTCATGACAACCCAATAATAGCAAGTATGGGGTTGGCCGGACATGCATAGTATCTGTTAAATCACAACAGCGATAGGTAATCGATTAGATCCACCTGCGATACAGTGAAATAATTACGGCTCTTCCTGGTAGGTGTGACTTGAAGTTTAGAGACATTTTGGTATTTTACTGTTACCATATTAATTTAGATGCAACTGTATAATTTCTGTGTGGTATGTGATAATAATGTGATAAATGAGGGTCCGAATTGCCTTTTAATTCCAGAAGGATATAAATAACGAAGCATGATTTATGATAATTGTTTATTCCATTTACAACTTTATACAAGATATGATACCGAATAGCGAAAACTAATCAATCTAGTAGAACATTATTTACATTGAACGTATTTACAGTTGTTTTTGAAATGATGACTTTTCATCGTAGCAATATAACACACCTTCATTTCAACGATTTATCTAGTATTGCAGATCTCGCCACAATAAGAAACAATAATAGAAAACGAATGTTTTTTTTCCTTCACCCCTGCAGATTCCCATGCATATTGGTATCCTCTTGAAGAAGTTCATTTCCACAGAGAGAAGAAAAAAAATAACTCCACAAGATGAGCCTTCTGTCGGTTTCGATGCATCATCGCCTCATTGCCGCGCTGCCGATGCACGCGGATATCCGCATGAATGACTTCGATCCGTCGAAACAATAACAAAACCAGCAGCTGCACAACAAACAGCAATGGTCGGATGTTTTTATATGTACTATTATGATAGGCCCCCTGCCATAACTGACAGCAGTTCAACGTTCAGCCTACCTATCAAAAATGAATACAAAAATAAAGAAAGAGCAGAATAATGCCTAATAAAAAGTAAACAAGACGCATGAGGAAAGCTGCTAGAGATGTGTTACTTAGCTATTCGTTGCACGTCGCGTCATCGCCAGTACCTACCCACGGTTCCACGGATGATGAAAGGATTGACATTCCGAACTCGGAGAGGATAGGTTTCAACAACCACCAAAGCATCGCGTAAGCGCGTAGGAGGTCACCGATTAAGGCATCACCGGCACAAAAGTGAAACTTTGTTCACACATTGCAAATTGCTCAATCTGCACGACCCTGGGGGATCGCACTTTTCAGCACTTTCTTTTTGCTTCCATTTAGACGATGGAAAGAACGGTAATGCGCTGCCGCGTGATCACCTTTCACATCCGAAGGCTCGCTCGCGCAGTGGCTAGTCACGTTTTTTTTTTCTTCTTTTTCTTCTCTTCTACCGCCGACAATTTAGCCCCGTGTGATCTTGATCTGGCTCCTGGCGATTCGGAGCAGCACCAAACGATAGCATTTATCAAAGTTTCCGAGTGCGCGCACACACTCACTATATGGGTACCTTCAAGTGACCGCCAGTCATCAGTTTGTTCGGTCGGTTCCGCTGGCGGTCGAAAAGCGGAGTAAAATTGAAACGTTAGCTTGTTCAATTATCAAGTTAATGTTGACACACTTCCGATCAGTGGAGAAAGAGAAATAATTCGTTGGTAAAGGGCAAGCTACTTCAACTAATTTATAACCATCGTATTTGGTGCCGTGGAATCCTCGAATGAGGGTATTCCAGAAAATGGTTAGAATTTGATCGGTCCATACCGGAAGAAGTACGAATGGTAAAATGAAGAAGTTCTTCGCTGGTTCTTGGTGTACATACATATTCGTTCTCTGCTTTTAGTGCGTCTTTCCATCAGTCGAGATACTTTCGTTCGATTCTTACCTCTGTTTTACGATCCGTCAAACGAGTTCATGTGCCATAACTTGAATGATTTATTAACCATGGTTACAAAATCTTATTTGAGGTCCAACGCAGGGTCAGCCATAAATTTCAACACAGACATTTAAGCTTGGGATTCTTCGTGGGGTCGGTCGGTCGGTCGGTTACGCACGAAGTGGAGAACGGGCCACACTCTATCGTGTACATCCATTAGGCTGCGACCCTTTAAATGATTTACGCCTTGGCTTTATGGTTAGAAACGACTTTTGTCTGGACAAAAAGTATGTACTCTTCAAATTTTTACTTGCGATAGAAGAAAGGCAATTTCATCACAGGTTTGTTGTACTTTTATCCTTGACTCAGGTCGCATCTATCGGTTTCCGATAGAAGGGTATCAAATACTAAGTTGCTTATTTAAGGAATTTACAAGTCGCTACTTTGCTGGGAAAAATCTTTTTGCGATTGTAGTGGTTTTAACCTCTAACCTTTGGTCATTCGCCTCTTTTCTTCGAGTAGGAAAAACTTTTACAACGTAGTCAAAGTCTTAATGGTTTTCTCGACGATTAACATGAAGAAAACTCATTTGATCGCATTCTCACCACTGGCATTGGCATTGTCTACATCAGATTACTACTAAATGTAAGATTCAGAATGATATCAACTATGTCGAAAACTGCAAATCTAGGAAAAATTATTAACCCTCCGCTGCCCAATTACACCTTTTGCCTGTAGAATATTCCATACGTGATTGTATGTTGACACTGATACGAAAACCTCTTCGAAACATCCCCACCCATCATAATAACACATTGTTTGGTTTCTGAAACCACCATGTTTAGGGTTCCTAGTACTGACCCTTATTCGCGAGAACCGGCTCCCCGGTACTGTATCCCTCAGTACCGATAATACCGGTAAAATGTCGATACTGGAACGCTTGTATTTAAAAAAAAACTAACACCAGACCGACATAACATGTTAAAACATGTACTTTTATTGGAAAGCTTTTATATGCTTCAGTCTGCACTCTAAACTCACTCACAGCAAAAGTTTAAAATTACTCCGTCATATCTATCAATAAACCAAGCAATCAATTTCTACTGCTTTGTTACTTATCCACTGCACAAACTGTACAGTATCGTTCCTCCGACTGAGTAGTGAAATCAGGAAACCAGAAAAGTGAAACGCACTTCTACTACGGGAATTACTATTGCGACTGACTTTAAACAAATTCGTATTAGACCAACTGTGCGCTTGGTGGAACAGTTCCTAAAGGTGATAACGGCGGTAATCCTCACGGAAGTGGCTACATCGTGGGCATAATGTGGTACTGCCAACGTGCACAGAAGTCGCTGGAAGCGGCATTGTAAAGAATTTCATGCAACACAACATCAAATACAACAACATTTAAGCCAAGATTCCCGTGTATATGATGATGATGAAATCAAGGTACGTCGATTTGCATGGCTTGGAGTTTCTAAAAGGAATCATATCGAAATAAAGAGAATTGAAATCCATTAGTTGAAGAAACCAGATGATACCTGGCTTTGGAGGCAAATCGCATATAATCAAACAACGCTGATCACAAACTCAGGGCAGATCCCTACGTGCTCTATTCGGATCAAGGCAAGGTACCAAGATGGTGTTTGTTCTTTTATAGATTAATATTTAACAGCAAAATGTATATATGACTTATGTGACTTAGGCCTGAAACTTATTTTTTCGGCATACACTGAAAAAAGGGAAAGAATCCGAATGATGCTTATAGAATGTTCCAAAAAAATCAATTGTTATTTTATTCATACTAGTTCAAAATACATGAATGAAAGATCGTTGTTTATTTTCGAATAAATAGTTAAAATATCCAGTTACATACAACAGGAGTTATATTCGCTAAACTTTGAATGCAACCTTGCTAGCCGATGTTTGAAACAGGCCCCTATATGTAGGTACTGAAAGAATAGGTTAATTATTTTGCTCATCAAAAGCTACCAAAAAGTACCACGACCACGACCCATGTGGAATACATTTAACTTTAAAAGTTAAAAATTATTAAATAAAATAAAATAAAATAAAATAAAATAAAATAAAATAAAATAGAATAAAATAAAATAAAATAAAATAAAATAAAATAAAATAAAATAAAATAAAATAAAATAAAATAAAATAAAATAAAATAAAATAAAATAAAATAAAATAAAATAAAATAAAATAAAATAAAATAAAATAAAATAAAATAAAATAAAATAAAATAAAATAAAATAAAATAAAATAAAATAAAATAAAATAAAATAAAATAAAATAAAATAAAATAAAATAAAATAAAATAAAATAAAATAAAATAAAATAAAATAAAATAAAATAAAATAAAATAAAATAAAATAAAATAAAATAAAATAAAATAGAATAAAATAAAATAAAATGAGGTAAAATAAAATAAAATAAAATAAAATAAATTAAAATAAAATGAACAGAATAAAGAAAATAATTCATATTAAAATGAAATCAATAAATAATTAATAACGTGAACAACATAATAAAATAATAAATCCAGGGATGTTACGAAAGACGACAAAATAAGAACGCGACAAATCCGCGAGAGATTTTGTTGTCAAGCGAAATAAATGTTGCCTATACATCTTCAAAATTTCAATCTTCAAAAAGAATGTTGTAATCGTTGTATTAACGAATGTAATTTGGGTCCAATCTGACACACTCGTTCTAAAACGCACCGAAGAAAATATTCGCCTTAAAGAACAGCTCATGAAAAGAAGAATGATAGATTATATTATTACCGACGTCGGTTCACATGGTAAAGAGGGACAAGTCTGTTTTTCCCGTTTGACATGCTGGTAGACATGAGCGATTCGAAGTAATGATGCCTAAGCTCAACTCCTGCCAGCAGAAGACAAAATATTACTCCTCAAGATTTTAGGCCTGCTTCTAACGACTTTGTCACTTCTAGTTTTCCGATCTGTATATATCTGTATTCTGTATGGCTCTAAATTTTCATAACTTTCCCTGCTCAGCAAATTGAATGTCGTTTAAAAGTAAAAAAATTCTAGATCATCAGCGAACATTGATGCGATTACGGAGATTATTAATAAATAGGATGAAAATAAGGGAGACTAGATGATAGCCTTGCGGGATACCGGTGGATATACTAAAAATTTTCGTTGCCGGATTGTGTCCGCCCTTCAGCAGGTGTTTCTCGATGACAAGAAACAACGTACACCTCTACGTTGTTTCTTGTCATCGTGACACATCTGCTGAAGGGTGGACATAAAAATAGAGGTAATAAATCGTTTTTTGACAAGATTAAGCTAGAAGAAGCTACATAGGGACCATTCATAAATTACGTAACGCAAAAATTGCCCAAAATTGATTCCCCCCTCCACCCATGTAACAAATTGTCACAAATTTCTTCATCCCCCCTCCCCTGTTACGTAACAAATTCCTAGAAATTTTTTTTTCGTCGGTGAAAACATGTTACGTAACGATCTAGCTAACTCCCCCTCCCGCCTATGTCATAACATGTCACAACTTGTTGTACCCCCTCCCCCCTAAAAGCGTTACGTAATTTATGAATGGTCCCATAGATAACGTTGTAGACTATCTTCTCGAGGACTTTAGCAGTACAGTGAGCGAGATACCGTTGTAGTTTTGATGTTGTGAATGTTTCTAGCTTTTGATAAAATATGGCGATAGGTGATCCGAACCAAGTCTTTTAAACGGATCAACGGCGTCAGTCATGCTTAGTACTTCTCTGATGGTGACGTATAGTTACTAGTAAATACTTCGTAAAAGAAATCGACAAATTAATTCAGGGACCAAGCTGGCGCATTTGTGTTCCCATGAAATACGTCAGCGGAAATACTACCGAAACTAAAACCATTCACTGAAGACCAATAAATTGCACGAGGACTACTTTGCATTAGATTCAAATTATTACAAAAAGCGGATTGATGAAAAATTGCTTTGTTTGCGCCAGATTTTTGGCGAAAATGCCGCATACGTTGTTTCCGAAGAACGTTTCGTAAGCGGTGATTTCCAGCTTTCCTCTAAGGATGCTTGTGGTTGATCCTTTAATTGATACGGTGAACATTTTAAACCACAAACGTCTCTTCCAATGTTCTGCGATCGACTCCAATGAAGTTGATGTCGTTTGCGAAGCCAAGAAATACGTGAGATCTCGTCATAATAGTACCTTCCCGCAATATCTTTAACTACAAATTTGCCCTGCTTCAATCCATCTAACGTCACAAACAAGTCAAAAGTCCCTCCAGCTATTTCGACTCTTGATTTTAATCCATCCAGCATCATACGAATCAGCTGAATTAATTTTGTCCGATAATCATGTTCTAACATGATCTGATACAGTTCGTCTCGTTTGACTGAATCGTACGCCGCTGTAATATCCACAAACAGATTCCGCAAGTTGTAAAGGGCGAACACTTTTCCCCAATTTTGGGCATTGTATAACCTAAATTTGATTAGCCTTGCGAACTGCTACCCTAACGAAATTCAACTGGCACATTTTGATGATTAACTGCCCCTCTACATCTCTGAGGGGCTATAAACGATTCACCTCTCCCTCGAAAACTCACTCAACTATAAAATGAAGATATCCATATTAGAATCGCCAAACCCATAAAAACGAAACTCTTTCGGGTATCCCTGCCAGCATCGACAGCGACGAAGAACCGTGAAGACAAAAACCCCCTAAAATCCACCAACAAAGCATCCCAAACACCTTGAACCCTTTTTCTTCAGCATATACCATCTTTCGAAAATGTTCCACACTTTCCTTCTCCTTTCGGGTTCAACTCTCCTTCACGCATCACTTCCATCAGCACCGACGAAACAATCAACCAAATTGATACATAGTTTCCATTAATTAGCTGAGAATCGCGTATGCGGGTCTCCGGGTTCTTCCGATTGTTCAATGGTTTCACGCATGGAGGCATAATGATGGCAACTACTCGAAGGAAGCCACTGTACCTGAATAACAGCGCAGAGACGTTCAAGGGAATGCAAGTTTATGGAAGCAATGAACTCCAGACGTCTCTCTGTGTGTGTGTGTGTGTGTGTGTGTGTGTGTGTGTGTGGGGGGGGGGGGCAGGAGGGGCGGGGGGAGTGCTTGTTTGTGAAAATATGCTGATTCGCATCAACTCCCAGTGCAGCCGGTAACTACTCTGCTTCGCGGCTAGATGTGGGAAAGAAATTTCTCTTTCATCGCGACGCTATCTTTCTTGGTAATTTGGTAACAAAGGAAATTTTGTTTCACGGTTACTTAACTCGAGTTTGGTAAAGTACGCGTTCGGGGAAATGTTATGAAATGGTGGTTATTGATGCCGAGGTAAGGAAGCAGTGGCAGTTCAGTTCAGGGGGCAGTCATCTATTAAAAATTATTTCACGTTCGTGTTCGTGCTGAGTCGTGACTAATATTCTAGGACACGAATACATGAATAAAATTTTATGATTTTGTGAACTATTTCACGAGCACGAGTTTTGTGAAATAGTTCACGAAAAATATACAGGCTGATTTGTTTTAGTGAACAAGTTCACAACTACGAAAATCAGATCATGATCAAGATGTAATAATTTATGAATCAGTTCACGTGGTAAAGTCGAATTTTGAATAATGTTCCTAAGCCTATGCATATAAACACGAGCAAACCTTTGCTTTATGAATAGTGTTCATAATACTGTGAACCAGTTCAAGTAAAGAAAATGTCCGAAACAAAAACGCAGAGGAATGACATTCCTGTGTGAATCAAACTAGAAACTAACATTTCGTGACAGGTGCTGGATTATCAATCAACGGACAGCTACTATTCTAACTGTTATTTTTTTCTCGCTTGATTGGATTAATTACTACCCAATCTTCTGATGACCAATGTCTTCCAGCGCTATCCACAGGGACACGCAACTCCCCTTCGCAATGGGGGGCCTGTTGCGAAAATCAACATGGAGAAATACACAAAAAAACGACACACACACCCAGCAGAGGTACCCATCTTGGTCAGATCAGTCGAATGTTGTAAAACGGAACAGAAACAAGGCCCATTAAAACATTCACCAGGAGCTGCTTGCCGAGGTCCGTCCGCTCTACACATCCACAGTTCCGCGAAAAATCGCACATTATTAGGTCAAACTTTTTGTTCGTCCCGTCCGTTCTCGTACACTTTCAACTACAACTGTCAGATTAGTTTGTTTCAACCCCGACGACCCAAAACCATTTGGAACTTCTGAAAATGGGTCAGTTTTTCTGAAGTTTGAAAGTGAAATACTGAGAAGTAATAAAAAAGATATCGCCCGTCTTAGCAAAAAAAAAACGTGATCGATCACGATCCGCCAAGCAAAAGATTCCTCCGGTCATCGATCCCGGCGATATCGATTGGATGGATATCGGTTTAGTTTTCTCTGCGGTGCTAAAACCTGAGTGGCAGGTTTATCTCGTCTTGGGCACTGAATAATCTGGTGCAGTAATTTTCACTCTCGTTGCGATGATGGGGTGAGAGTCGATTTGGAATTATGGCCTGCAGTAAAACCAGTGATGCCAGATTAGTGGTGGGTTCATGAAGGTGAAAAATTCGCGGACAGTTCCTGTTATCGTGTGTGAGCTTATTCAGAATAAAAATCACCGGCGGTAGTTTACTGATTCTTTTTCTACACAAGACATTGAGGTTTTCCGCCATTTTACAGATTATACACGTAAAAATTAAAATCCATGAAAAATTCACGGTTTTGTAAGGTTTCGTTTTCGGAATTCGTTACAGTGATCTTGAAATCATGAATAATTTATCTCGTTTTCATGAAATTATTTGTGTTTTTTAACAAAACTAGTTCATGACAGAAAAAAATACGTTATTACACTCGAATATTCAGTTTGGATTATGATCTTCAACGTTTCTCTTCTATTACGAACTTATATAATTCATCAAAAAGCGAATCAATGATTTAATATGGATTTAAGTTATAATCGAAAAAAAGTTCGAAATGTCATTATTTAAATAAAAATCGTGCACTGAGTTTCCCACCCGCCGTAATTAGCTTCCTCGCTGATGGGGCTGGCTGTTCATTTGGGGGTGCTGGAAGCTGTGTTTCTAGTTGACATTAGGATCGTAACAATTATCACAACTTTGGCAAACGTTTGAGGTTCTCGTCTTTGCATGGATATTTTTTCTCTATAAAAATTACATAAAAAAGCAGAAGTAATGGTGTACTGCTTTTGTATTTTTTATTGTCGTTTGTAAAGATTGCAATATATTCTGATGTAATATTACCGAACAACCAAGATGCTTTTCTACCCAAAACATCAGAGAAAGCCCAAATTGAATACAGAGTAGAACATTAATGCAGTCTTTCAATTCAGCTGATGTAGAGAAACACGCAAATAAAAATGTTATAACAGACATTTAGCAAGTATTAAAACGGACATTTCAGCGACCGCAAATCAAAATCGCAAAGTACAGCTTGCTCGTTAAATCCACTTGTCCGTGTGGCGATATTTTTAATGCACTTGGACCAAGTACGCGATGCCTGATCATGTAGGGACATCTGAATTTTATGGTCTTTTGTATACACGTAATGCTTAATTCCAACGCTGTCATATTAACTACATGTTTTTAGTATTTCTGTAAAAGTTATTTTCCTGATTGGGTTAACATGTTCAATGATATCAGTACTCAATGGCACAGGTGGTGAAACTGAATATAAGCGACTTCTCCACCTCACCTTCAGAAAATATTCCCCCTCGCGAAGGTTACGACCTTCCTCAAAATTTGAAGTTAACGATGACGGTGTTGGATGGCAGCAAAGCTTTTTCATTAACTTCACTAATGCCGGCAATAATAAAGAGAGTATTTTCTTTGTTATTGAGACAATGTACACTAGATTGAAATTCATTTACTTTATTCGTTGGGCGCTTTGAGGCACAGAAGACAGTAGAATGATCAAAGTATTTTTTTACTTAAATAAAATAAAACTATGCATTACAAAAATTTCTGATAATATTTCAAATTGAAATTAATATAATCTGGAAAATAAATCCACGTTACAGAAAGAAGAAATAAAAAACGACTACTTCCAGTTTGTTCCGTAACAAATCAACCAACTAGACACTCGGCATCACTGCGGATCGTTTCGGGTTACGAGGTGAGAACTTGGTCAGCATCGTCGGTAGGCAATCGTGAGTAATAGTTTATCGAGCAGTTTTCCACTAACCGTATTATCAGCTACTATTCCGAAGTCACGCTTTCGCTTACCAGTAGCTTTTCTAACGTGAGGACGTAAAATAAGATCGAGGCACTCCCCGGTTGCTTAAGCTACAAACGGCGATTCGAGTGTCAGTGACTTCCTCTTATAAAAATATCCGAAAACTTATGCATTGTAGTAACGGTTACGATATCCTAACATCACGATCACTAATTAAAATCGTGCTCTCCGAAATGCATCATCAGATTCGTTTTCCACGAAAAAAATTACCTCAGCGAGAGCCTCTGAAGACTGGCGTTTGAAAAAAAAAATCGAAACAATTTAACTGATGGAATGAACTTCCCACTAAGACCCCCGCGCTTTGAAAGCACCATAAAAATCTCAGCAGGGCACATTTCATTCATTATTTCCAGACAATGCATCCCAGCAGGCTGAACTCTCTTAACGGCCGGCTTCCGTCGTTGGGCTCTTCCGACTCAATCAGACCATAAAATTGGTGCACTTTCAGAGCTTGATTCGTTCATTCAAAACCTGGAAATGCATCCAAACTCGATCGGTACAATTTACGACTACCGCACCGGATCGACTGAAAACGACCACCACCAATCAATGGTCGATTTACATACTTTTACAGCTTAACCATTTGCAGAGGTCATCGATTAGCCACTGACTTGCGAAACGCGATCCCACTGGGATCAGTATTTGCAGGGCCGGCACGCAGCGGTTTCCTTTGAACCGAACAGCGTACCGGTGTATGTATAAAATCAATAATCGATCGTTTTTCCTTTCCATCAACCACCTCGTATTTGGGGTTCACGTCAGGTAGTTCTTATTCATCGATTTCACTTTAAACAATATAATTGTGTTAAATTGATATTCTGAAGGGACTTAGGCTCTTTGATTCCGGCCCAAAAACGTGTCTGAGTCAAGTTCGGCACGAATCGTGCCGTGGTGCGGCGTTTGACAACACTGTCTAAACTCGACAATAATTAACCCTCGGTCCATCAACGTCAGATTCCGATCTTGATCTTCGGCAGTGCGGGTTCTAATGGCGATGGTGCGTGAGGAGGTCGAAACGAATATGTAAACGGCGATCCACAGCAAGACAGACAGACGGAACCAAGAGAACAAAAGTGAAATATCATTCCTTCTTTCAAACCCGCCCGCGCGCACACGAAAGAGCCTTCGACCGAGATATCAATAGCACGTAGACTTCCCATACGCACAAACTTGTGCCGGGGATCAGATAAAAGCCATTAATCGACATCTTTAGTGTCGATCTTATCCGGCTGCTGCTGCTGCTGCCGCTCCTTGGATTCGTGTGTAATGAAATCTGGGCTGGGATCGATCAGGAGAGTGGAAGTGAATCGTTTAGAACCAGTATCCATCGTCCGGACTAGGAAGGAAGCCAGCCCTTTTCTAAAGTGGGTAGAGGTTGTGTTTGTGTCATCGGTTGTCCTTGAATGGGGTGGCTGACCTAGGTTAAATGGTAGGCCGTCGCACAGTGGCCGGAGGCTGGCCAAAACCTCAAAAATTTATTTTTGAAATATTGATATTTTATATTTTTCCTCAATTTCTCATGTATTGAATGATGTATATTCAAAATTGTATGATCATTGGATAAGAACACGATTTTTAACACGAGTTTAAACGTACCAAAGTCCGGATTTTTTAATGATTTTCATTTCCGAAACCACCATTGCTCTGTTCACTTCAAATGCATGACGCTCTTTTGATTTTGGTCCGATTTTTGCACAACTAGTTTCATTGTGTAGAGGAACGAAAGAACTTGGTTAGTGAGTAAAATTCATTTGGTAAATTTGCTTGGAACTATGACTTTTTAGTTTAAATATGTTTAAGGTGGTCAGATCAAAAATACTTTGTTCACTAATGTATTCTGTACAAATTTCGGAATCAGTTCGGAAAGGTCACATAGTATACATTCTATGTGAAATTACCTCTACTTTTCGAATATCATGGTCTCGTTCTGCGCCTAGGTGCGCAAAAAGTTTTAAGCAGATTTTGAAACTTTGTTGCTGATATGGAGACGCATGGTGTTTTGTGTAAAATAGTTAGACAATCTACAGTAAACCAACACGTTCAACAATGGTTTTTAAGTAGTGTTCTTCATTTTTTATGATATTGTTGACATTGGTGAACAGTAACGGAAAATCTATCATGACAACGGGATCATAGTTATAAGAAAGGTTCAATGACACTGTATGGAAAAATGCATTTAATATTTCACGACTTTTGACATCAAAAATGAGCTCAGCACCTAAAAATTAGCTTAAATTGTGATTTTCAGCCAAATTAGGTAACATTTGAGGTTTTGTCCGACTTTTGTTTGAAGAGCCGCCACTGTGCGTCGTACGGTGTTAGATTAGATGATGTGACGAAGAGTCTACAATTCGAGCTTTTTATAGTAGAGAAGATTAATGTCGCAGGTTTTGAGATTAGATTTTAAAGAAAAAAGTTCAAGCTTGAAAAATGGAAAAAATATCCAGAAAATAGGAAAATATGTGTGAGGGTTATGCGTGGTCCAGACTTGAGGTACCTTATCTGCAGGATACCGATGCAGGTAATTTTTCATCGTCACCCTATCCGTAAGCCTTGGTCCACGGCAAAGTTTATTTTTCGAAAGTTGTCCTACTGGAGCTGTAGAGCTAGGTTCTCGGAAGTGCTCCCCGTCAGAATCACTTACTACAATTGCAGACGAAACGGGAAATGTCACCCACTAAAACACCGCTTAATGCCTATTGCAGCGGGCCGTGATTTAGAATGTGATATTCATTGTACGGTTCAGATATGTGAAGGTACATAAACTTCGCGATCGCGTGTATCATCGCCAAGGACTCAAGCGTTTGTACGTTTGTGCTAACGTGTATGTAACTTCACGTGTATAAATTCTATTTTATGACCATGTGTCCTTTCGCACATTCGCGTATGTTCTTGAATGATCGCGCGGACTGTGAATCTGATGCTTAATTTTCGGTATACGGTTCAAATACTAGAAAAAAGTGAGTTCTTCTATATCACTAGAGTTCCCGGTCGCCATGGAACGTGTTGTCTAGTGGATATGAGATTGATTTTTTGATTGATCCAACTGAAGGTATGGACCTAGGATGCTAGGACCGAGGGTAAAAATTTCCGGACGTGACTGATCCATGATCACGCGAACACGGACGTTTGTGGGTTCGTGTTTGAGATTGCGTTTTAAACTTCGTAAGTACTAATACTTTCACCTTATGACCAGGGTGTTACCAAGTAGGCGTGATCGCGGGCGTAGGTGTGCGTGGATGATCGCGAAGGGCATAAGCGTACGTATATTAACGTGTTTGAAGCGTGTGCTCGCGTGTATAAATTCGCGCGTGTTATTTAATGGTCACGCGAATTCTGATATTTATTTTTCGGTGTACGGTTCACATTCTAACAGAGAGTAAGTTACCCCATATCACTAGAGTTCCTGGAAAAATATTGTACCCAGAATCGTGAATAAAGTGTCATGAATTCTGGATCAATCACTTTTTTGTTACGAGAACAGGATTAACAAAAAAAAATTTGTTTTATAATTATTTCCCTTCAATAACGCCTGTATATATTGGTGAAGATGTTTGGTTTTGTTTTTTGAACTTTAGTCACACGTACACGTGAACTGGTCCATTATTCCTAGTATATTAGACACAACTCACCATTCGTGCTAGTGAAATAGTTCATAAAATCATGACATATTTTTCATGTATGCCTGAACTAGTTCTTGATTCCTAGTATTATAGTCATGACCGACCATTTCGTGCTCGTGAAACAATCAAAAAAATTTAAAATAGTATTCATGTATTCGTGAACGGGATCTTGATTCTAAGTATATTAGTCATAACTCATCATCCGTGCCCGTTAAATAGTTCACAAAACCATGAAATATTATTCATGGAAACGTGAACATGATTCATGATTCCGAGTATAACAGTCACGTCTCACCATACGTGCCCGTGAAATAGTTCACAAAATCATGGAATGTTATTCATGTATTCATGATTGCTAGTATAATAATCACAACTGACCATTCGTGCTCGTGAAATAGTTCACAAAATCATAAAATATTACTCAAGTATTCATGATTTTCACGTGAACTATTCCACAAAATTTGGATTTTCATGAAATATAAGTTGCTAGCGACTAGTAATAGGTGAAAGCAGCAGATATGAGAAAACAATTAGGACCATTTGATAAGGTAAAATGTGATGATCGAACAGAAAACATTATAGCGCCATAAATCGTGTTTGTGGTGTAGTTCATAAAACAAGAAACTGCGAATCAGTCACACTAGTATGATCCAATTCATATTGATACGTTACTCCGAGTAGAAAATTCGATAGTAACTAGAAATAGTATATCACGATAAGGCGAAGAGAATTTACAAATGTCATGATAAAACTGCTGACATCATAAACATGATCCACATTACTCAATGTGTCAAATTCAAAAGTGAGCTCGAGAATAGAATATCACGATAACGTGCATATAAATTACGAAAACCGTGACTGAGATCCCGAAATCATGAACACAAAGCGCGCTACTTATGACAAAAATATCAAAAATCGTGACTAAAATCCTGAAATCAACACAAATCATTCTGCTTGTGACTAAAATATCACACTACTCTGCTAGAAAAATCCGATACGAAACTCGTGAATAAAATATCCCGACAAAGTGAAAATCAATTCCAAAAATGGAGACTACGGTACTGATATCATTAACATAAATCACGCTACTCTGTCAGACAAATCCCATGATCAACTCTTGAATAAAATATTACGGTAACGAATTGGGAAATTATGAAAATCGCTACAAAGCTCTTGTAATCATGAACATGAATAAGGTAACTGTCGGTTCTTCAATTGAAATAGTTTACCCAAACCAGTATATCCCCGAATTATGAACAAGATTCATAACAAAAATTAAACTTGTACAGGGCACAACCACAGTAAGCCAACCAAGCATTGGAATACAATGCCACATATATTTTTGATGCGAAATTGTTTTTTGGAAACATAAATAGTTTCATGAACACCAGGTCTATTATTCATAATTTCAGGAACACTGTCACGATTTTCGTAAATCGTTCATATCACGAAATCGTGATTTTTTCCTGAATTTATGAACGGATTTTCTCTATGTAAAAGTACAAAAAATGTATGTTTCAGTGTATCATATCGAATCCAACATATTAACATCATACCAAACGATCATAACGATTGTTTGGACTCCTAAAATTGAACCATTTAAGTTGATTGTGGATGCCATGTCAACTTGTACATAATACCTAAATAGTTAAATAGAGTAGTTTAAAGTAGCTCGGAAGTCACTTTGTTTATCACAATATATCCGTCAGTCATTCTGCTGCAATCGATGGCCACCCCCCCCCCCCGCCCCTTCGAGCAAGATGCATTTCAAAAAACACTTGGATCAACTTCAACATCACACCCTGTCAGCTGTCCAAAGGCACATAGATTTCCATTTAAACAGTCCGTGTACGCGCCGGTCTCTATCATTAATCATGCAGCAACTTTCTCACTGCTGCTCTGGCCAACGACGTCAGCCGAGGAACCGGCAAGACCAATCAAAAAATCTATCAAGCTTTGCCGAGTGTCGGACGCGCGGACATTGTGACATGGATCCCCCTTGGTCACGCGACTTTCTCTAACGGATTCCACCACCACGATACCGACCCGGCAGCAAGCCGTACGGCGAAAGTCCCGCGAGATTAAGAATCTTCTCATAAAACCGAAACCAATTCAGATGTTGACACCTATTTTACCGCCTGCCATAAAGGTAATGCGTAAATGGCGATGTTGGCTCAGAGCTGCATCGGGGCCCGCGTGCGACTACGGTTGTTGGGTAAACCGCGACGACGGCGACGATGACGCAGGCAAGAAGCAGCGAGAGGTATCACGACTGTCAATCAAAAAACTCACACGGCGGTGATCGGACGAACGCATCGCTACGGGATCGCTGCATCAGTTCACTCACCTGAAAGTAGAGGAAAAGAAGAAAAGGAAACAAATAAATATTTTGGAATATGTTGGATGCAAAGAAATTGTATTTAAGAGGATGTTGTCTTTTGCTGCAAGTTTTCAGACGTTTTCGTAGTTTTCAGACCATTTTTTGATTATAGAAATTTTCGCCTTTTTCAGGATAAAAATGCCTTCGGAAAAATTGCGGTATTGACAATAGAACCCGGGTGAACTGGCGTGCAAGGCAATCGATTAACCAACTGCGCTATGCCCGCGACCAAGTTTCGCGCGTGTAATCGCCATTTTGAATTTCACTGATTTTGACGAAGTCTTGAATAATAAATTAAACTTTCAAAACTAGAAGCTCTCACATCTTCACAAAAGTTTAACAAACTTTGCTTTATTTTTGTCCAAAAGAAAAAGAACGTCAAACAATTGACCCTATCAATCTTCTTTCGGGACATCAAAATCTGTCTGTCACGTTCATTCAAATAATGAACCACTGACCAAGCAGTAGCAAATCATGAGACTTGTTTTCAAATTTTAAATATTGTTCTTTCAAACAACAATTTTCAACAATCAAATCAAAAACTTTGATTGAATTGCTGCAGCAGCCATTATATCGTTGTACATGAAACAATCAAAGCCATCAACATAAAAACGATAATAGTTCTGAACAGTGCGTTATCTTCCTTGGCATATTTATGCGTAAGGCTGCACCACCAACAACAAACAACATTCGTCTCTACCTAAGGGAAGAAACAACATAATGCCAACCACTAGAACGATAACGCCAAGAATTGAAATTGGTCCAACGCTGCAGTTACAAATAAATAAATATAGAAACAACTCAACTAGGTCCAATTGTGTGCAGAACTGATTACCGCATTCATTCAAGTCGCCGCTGACGCTCTCCAACTTCTGTTGCGCATATCCCGCTGGCAGTTTTGCATAAACTTGTACTAAATTAAAATATATAGAAATAGTTGATAAGGAGAGCTCAGTACGATTGTTCGTTTGCATTTTCATTGCATTCGTACCCACATACGAGACAGTGGTGACCCCAAAAAATAGGTACCTACATACAGTCCACCCAGCTGTCTAGAAACTAGACCACCGGAGCACCGTTTTTTTCCAGTGCCCTATAACAACGATGTGATTAAACCAAACTACCTTTTGTTGATCCGGAAGAACTCGGAATCGATCACGACCCGGGCAGGGTCATAACTTTGGATTTATGACACCACGCCCTAAGGGAGCCTTTTGTCGTGCTACTGTACACTAGAGTTGACTGACTACAGACTGAGACTGACAGACTAAAGAAGCTATTCGCAAGATACTCCCCAATCAGAGCCCAAAGGGGACACGAAAAAAGGGAATGGCTCATAAAAATAGTTCTATAAGCGAGGACGCCGGCGACGATGCAGGCCACGATATGAATTTTATGACTTACTAATTGGAGGAGATTGCATGGAGTATCGCGCGCACGCCAAATCTGGATGCGCTGGTGCCGGTTTCACGATGTGGCAGCTAGGCGCGTTTGAGGGGACAAGTGCCTTTTCTTTAAGACGACGCGGGATATGGCAGTGGACTGCATAGGGAGTACGATTTGTTGGTCGCTGGGTCACGCCCGCTGAGTTCTTTGGTAGTCTTTGGCAGTAAATGTCGCTATTAAGTGGAGGTAAATTACGACCTTATATCCAGGCTAGTGGGTACCTAGCTGAGTATCTACCTGCGCATCGTCATGTGCCATATGGGACGAGCGAGCTGGCCAAGATCGGCGCAAATTTGCTGTGAGATTTATGATGCTTAGACTTAAAGATCATGTGATTATACGTGAGAAAAAAAAAGTATACACAGGCACATCTTTTTGGATTGTTTATATTTTATCCAACTTGCGAAGAATATCGGTTTAGGAATACACTGCAACCTACATTAACGAACACTTTTTTACGTAATATTTGATTGTTTTTTTACGAAGTAAATTCGAAATGCCGAATTCTTTTTTCACGAACCAAGTTCGTAAAAAAAATTTGAGTACGTACAGTAAAGTATGAAGTTGTATACAATTAAACATATTCTTAGCTAACTGTGACTAATAAAAGTTGGGAGTTTTCGAAATTGGGTTGCCGAGTGCGTGACGGAAATCGATGTCTAGAGCCATCTTGAATTTCAAGATTCCGGTTCAGATAAATTCTCTATAACCTCAACAATATGGATATTTTCGGTATGGGGTTGACTAGTACATGGCGGATATCAATCTCTGAAGCCATTTTAAAACCCAACAGGACGACTTCCAGTGTAGATAAATTCTCTATAACCACAATAATATGGGTATTTTCGGAATGGGGTTGATGAGTAGGTGATGGAAATCGATGTCTGAAGACATCTTAAAATCCAAAATGGCGATTTCCGGTTTAGATTAATTCTCTGTTAGTTCAGCAGGGGGTATTTCCGGTTGACGAGTACATGACGGAAATCGATGTTTCAAGCCATTTTGAAATCTAAAATGACGACTTCCGGGGTAGGTAAAACCTCTATAACTTGAACAATATAAGAATTCTTGAAATGGACTTGACGAGTACATAACGGAAACCGATTTCTAAAGCTATTTTGAAATCCAAGATTGCAACTTTCGGTTTAGATAAACCTCCAACCAATATGGACAATTTCGAAATGGGACAATTATAGAGTAGATATAGATATAGTGATTAGTGATATGGTTATAGAAATGATTGCTGAACCGGAAGTTAGTAATTATCTTGCCCTTCAAAATGACTCATTGACTTTCGTCATCTACTCGTCAAGTCCATTCCAAAAATACCCATTAGTAGTGTAACCATAAATGTTGCTCAACCAGAAATCGCCATCTTGAACAGGGGAGAGAGGGTGGACAAAGTTGACAGAGGGAGAAAGGTATCGGGAAATCAACGGTAAGGATTACAGGCTCGGACGATCTTTATCAGGATACATGCAGAAAAATTAATCATATTTAAACCAAAAATATGTATTATTGAATCCTATCATTTATTGTTTATTACTTCAAACAACAAACTTATTGGTCTGAAAATATTTTTTTATTGCAGCAACAATAAATTTTGGCTTTCAATAAAAACATTTTTAATTTCAGTAATTTTGTTTTAATTTCAATAAAATATTTATTAAAAAATGGAACAATATTTTTTTTATTGAAACATTTATAAAATAATAAAATTAATTTTATTGAATTCAATAAATAAATTTATTGTCTCCCGACCAATAATTTTATTTATTGAATTTTTATTATTTTTATTGAACCTACAAATCTTTTTTCTGCGTGTAGATGTTAAATAGTTCACTTAATCGGGCGTTTTATGTTTGGGACCAATGTTGTATTATCGCGCAGAGCTCGAGCGTTTACATGTTAACAAGTTTGATTGCGTGGACGTTTGTGTGTATCTGTAGCGTGTATGTAACTCTACTTCTGTAAATTCGTTTGTATAACCGTGTGCTTGCATATTCACGTGGGTTTTTCAATGTTCGTGCGATCAGTTTGAGTTTGTTTTTTAGACGTGACTGAAGGCTTCCGAACGTGAACGCTTCATGATCGCGTAGGGATGGGCGTTGATATAATAGCACTTGAGACCGCGTTGATAAATTCGTAATGGCTGACATATTGACATGATCACTGGAGTTTGTAGGCGAGATCGCGTGCGTAGGTGTGTGCGGATGATCGCGATTGCCTATTCGCATCCGTGATCAGATTTGTATTATCGCGAAAGCACAAGCGATTTTAGATTAACGTGTTTGATCGCGTGGATGTTCGTTTACATAACCAAGTAGTTTCTTGAATATTCGCGTCGGCTTTTGGGTGTGCTTACAGGTCGTCATTCTAAGAAAGTGAGCTCTCCGTTCTCATTGTCATGGCAGCCTGAAACTTGTTATCTAGTATATGTAAGGTCCGTATTTTACAGGGAGCTCCCGGACGAATACTAATTATGATTCCTTGAGAGCAGGAGTTTGAATGTCGGTGGTTTGAGACTGCGTTTGTAAAGACTAATACGTTTAAAAGGGCTAACACGCTGATTTCACCATTGAGACGATTTTATGATTGTGAGATCACGGGCATATGTATGCGTGATTAAACGTTTGCCACCGGACTTGTATTATCGCGAAAGACTCAAGTGTTTGTATGTTATTATGCGCATTCTTTTTATCACGTATGCCAACACGTTTGTGATTTCGCGTGTACTAATATGTTTCTATAACAGTGTGGTCATTTGCATATTTCCATGTGTCTTTGAAGGTCGCCGAGAAAAAAAGGAAAAGGAATATCACAATAATTGGACACACATTCAGTAAAGGTACTAGTATACTACAATATATTAGAGAAAGACATTATCTATTACGACAATCAAGAGCAGACGTTCGTGGCGACAAATCTTCTATGAAGGAGTATCGTGTCTACATGTCCGCTCACAACGTTGAGATCGACGGTGTGGTAATCGATTCAAGTTTGTCATTCATGGATCTATTGAAGCACGGGATTGGCTGATTCAAGGAAGCTTTGCTGAATGTCAATGGCACTGGACGAGACAAGATTGTGTGTCACTTCAGACTCGTATCGGATGACCTTTGGTGGGACTGCTTTGCATTTAATTGTGAGGAGTTAAATTTAGTCTGAAAATTTATTGCAGAAATTAGTCCCAAAATTTTGTCGCAAATGATTCTGAAATTCGATTTTCGTGCAAAGTCAAATTTCTGAGTGACTGATAGAACCGGGTCTTCGTTGTAACTGATTTAGAGCTATGATTCATTAGAAAAATATCCGAAAGTTAGCCTTGAACAGAAAAGGTGAAAAATAATATCGTCTTCCATACCGAAAACATGTGTAGAGTTACATTCAAACCAGGTTTCAGACTCCAGATTTTTTTTCTTTTTTCGATTATAGAGGTTTTAACATTAAGGCAATTCGCCTCTTCGGGTTAGAAAAATCTCTTATGAAAAATTTCTAACCCTATGTGCGGGGTCGGGTCTCGAACCCAGGTGCGCTCCAGAAAAAATTATTTTTCTTGTACATACTAGGAATCTTCATATGACAAGACACCGCGTCTATAAACATCGAAAAGAAAGGCGACTAACAGCAACCATCAATTCAACCAACTCGGTCAAGTTCGCCCGACTCCGCTAACACATATATCTCTCCGCAGGGAGATTCTCGTGCAAAAAACACGTACCTGTTTATTTGTGTACCTAATGGGGCAAGTGATTTTCCCCTTCAGCGCAAATTGGACACACTCAGCCCAAAGTCATCAATCAGATTGAAATGCATGTAATTCGTCTCTAATTCATCATCAGCCCATCGGCACACACAACGGTGCACCGCGTGCCGGCGAGGTGTGAAAACAGTCTGTTTACCGACCGATTTGCTAGCTTTCCCCGCTCGTACGTCGAAACACCCGTTCGATTACCAGGCGAATCAGTGCCACTCATGTCCGAATGATAATATGTACATTCGAACTGGCCGATCATCTCGGAACATCAAACCGAATCTACCGACAGACGGTGATCCTCCGCGGCCGACTCTTGATCTAACAGTCCAAAAGCTCGCGCCAAATCGCCGGAAGCCATTACGGCGTGAAAGTGCTTCCTCTCTGTGTGTACGCTTGCTTGTTGCTCATACGCGCAAACGAAGGTGAGCAAATAGAAGCACCGATCAGAAGAAAAAAAACTTAACAAAACCAACAACGAGCGAAGATCAATCGGTTTCGTTTTCATTTAGACCTGATCGACTCGCGGCCGTCTGAACCTTCAATCGCTGTAATTTCTAATAGCGAATAATTTGAGTCAATCTCCACGTGGCAAAGTGTGCGTGACCCAGGTGGCGAACTTATTTTGCAAACCTTGAACATCGGTGATGTAACTGACAATCGGACCGGCCGGAAACCCCCGACTGATGATTGGCTCTTTTCGAATAGATCTGGCATAGGACTACAATTTTCCCTTACGTCAGTGTTCGATTTCGCCAAAACCAGCTTGAATTTCCAGTGCACCGGGCAAACGACGGAACGTCGGTCACTGAACTTACGGAGCTATCATTTCCTCTCATTAGTGAGACAAATGATATCACTGCAGCTCAATCAGTGGAGGCCATCACCGACCAGCCCAACTCTGCACCACCACCGATCCCCGCGGTCGGAGCCCGGACGAATCGGACGGAAAAGTCGTTGACTGCCGGGTGTCTGTCGTAGACGCGCGCGCGATGCAGCTTTAACTTTCTCTAATCTTCTTCGCCAATGCTAACAATATTTTTTCTCCCTCTATCACTATCACTCTCTCGCTATCTCTAGCTGTCTGTGGCTGCCGAGGATTCACTCCATCTCACGTTTTCACGCTTTCGCGCGATTGCTTGCAGTAGCTAGCTGGGCTGGGTGGTTGGCATGGGTCATAATCGGAAGGTACACCACTGCGGCTCATCGCATCGGCATGGCAGATTATGGAGGAAAGCCCACACACATGCACGCAGGAGCACCCGGTTCACTTCTAATAACGTCATTATTTGTGCGGGATACAGCGCGTGCGACCGCAATTGCGTGGCTGCTGCTGATTTGTACGGTGTTGGTTGCCTGCAGGATGCTTATACTACTAGAACTAGCGTAAACCAGCTTGATGATCGGGGCTAAAGATGAGATCGTTAAGGAATTGCTGCTGATTAGAATATTTGTTTACATGCCACCGGCATCTGCGAGAAATTAATGGGCGGTTTGGGGATGTCCATTACGAAGAGGAGGTAAACATCGGAAACGTTTAATAATTGTTGGTAGGCAACGTATTGCACTCTTACTGATCTAATGAGGTGATATTTGCGGAATATCCCGAGACAGGGTACTAGTATCTAGTTCTAGAGAGTATCT
Organism: Topomyia yanbarensis; assembly: GCF_030247195.1. NCBI lineage: Eukaryota > Metazoa > Arthropoda > Insecta > Diptera > Culicidae > Topomyia > Topomyia yanbarensis. Next base: position 7,874,687 of record NC_080670.1, on the reverse strand, counting down.
ACAACGATAATTTATTTAACGAAAAAATATGATAAGCATTTTGTTTTTATATGGGAAAAGTAAAAAAATCTTTTTCATAGGGTTCTAGAGCGTCGCGTACCAAACCTTCATACATTTATTATGCTTAGTCTACACATTTAAATAAAGTACCTTCTCTTGCATTTTGGTTTGCAGTTTTTTTTCTTATACGTACTTGAAGTAGGCGTAAAAAATAAGTATGCTGAATAGCTTTGAAAAAATAGTCATACGTTTTTATCAGCACTCGATTTTATCAGCCCGCAATTTTATCTACCACTGATTTTATCAGCTTTTTGAACCGATTTTATCAACTTCATATGAAAATTGAAAGTTGGTAGTTTAAAGGGCTCTAGCAGATGAATTCGAGTAAATCCTTTCTTGAACATATTTTTCTTATTTAAGAGATCCGAAATATGCAAAATTTTTATTTTTTTTTTAAATTTGCACTGTCAGACCCCCTTAAGGGAAATTTTAAGCTACATAATCAGGAAAGGTTACGAGGCTATATCTAGGGACTAAAGAATATTTTAAGATCTTCGGTGTCCTAAAAATAAATAAAAATATATGTCCCGATTTTATCAATGTTCCCGTCTTATCAGCTTAAAATTCACCAAGGGGCTGATAAAAACAGGTCTTCACTGTATTTACATATATTCATCAACAACATTGTGTGGTCTCAATATCTCCAAATTTTTCTTGAACATTGTTTGCACGAAGAGTCACAATGGAAAATTATAATTAAAAAACTACATTTAAGGAGGTTGTCATAGAAAGCGTTTTATAAATCGACCTTTAGTGCCTGACCTGCTGGTTCAAGTTCTTCAGCAAAATTGATTATTATGAGCACATCTAAAACTTTGTCGAAGACACCAATTTTTTCTCTTGTCAGTATAAAAAACAATTTCTTCAGACATCCTGTGAATATGTTCGATGGTTTGGCCTCCAGTTAATTAAGAACACGTTTTTTGGTGTTTCCAACTACTGTAGACTTTGCTTGTTTCCTAGTTGTTTTTTGCACTTATCAAAATTTGCTTGATTTAAAGTTTAATTTATGTACAACTAAAATGCTTACTTTGCTAATTAGTTAATTTTGATAGTGATTTTCTCGAATTTCCCAAACTTTCCGAAAACTTCCGAATAAATGCGGGGATTCTTAAATAGAATTAGTTCGTGAAAGAAATCCAGTTGTTCCGAGCATACTAGCTAAAAAAAAGTTTCCGTGACGTTGCTATTATAATGTTGGTGGAAAATGGAAGTTTTTTAAACATTGTGAATAATAAACATGAATCTTTCCCATAACATCCAAGTAGGTAAAAATCTACAAATGTTCCAAGTGATCACAAAATAATTACATTTTCAGGGTTGGATGTAGGATCACCTTCGGCTGCACGTTCCGGGACAGTCGCTGTTTACCGGCGCTCCTAGTATGGAAAACGGATGCTCTTCAGTTTCGTTCCCTGTCAGTCTAATACTAAAGGCCCCACTGGGGTGGGTTGCCATAAATTTCACAAAGGTTGCTCGAGCCCCAGCTGGCTCCGTGGGCAGATAGGGATAGAAGTCTACAATGCAACACATAGCACAGCTTTGCCAACCAAAATCCTCTGGAGTAGAAGCCTCAAGATCCACAGAAGTTATTAATTATTTCTCGGTAGTTTATGGATGCGGTATTTGTGGTGGCGCATAGCACTATTAACTTATTATTTTCGCGTTCCTCCAAGATCGCCCTGGAGTTTTGAACTTGTCAGTTATTTTTGGATACTGTACATACTCATAGAGGTTCATGAAACTAAATTCACAGCCTCCGAAAAATCTATATTGATTCAACTATGAGCTGACCCCCGTGGAATTTTACTGTGCTGGGGAAATACGCATTGTTTGGTCTAAGTATAATGATGGTCGATGTTTCAAGTTATCAATCAATGCACAGTGCACAAACACAATGCACAAACCCGAGCAAATTCTCAATCGTTACGTTCACGCGGAAACGCCATCCGACTCAGTTTGACTACCATTTCTTTGACTCAAGAATTCCGAGACACTCTCACATCAAAGATCTCGGAGTCATCATGGATTCGGCACTAACGTTCAAACCACATACTTCATACATCGTGGATAAGGCATCACGACAGCTTGGGTTCATCTTCCGAATAGCGAAAAACTTCAGGGACGTATATTTTCTTAAATCACTTTACTGCGCGTTGGTCCGCTCAACGTTAGAATATTGTTCTGCTGTTTGAAATCCGTACTACCAGAACGGGATTGACAGAATCAAGGCTGTCCAATGCAGGTTCATACGCTTCGCTCTTCGGCATCTCCCATGGCGAAAAAGATTCCAGCTGCCGAGCTATGAAAATCGTTGCCAGCTAATACACCTCGATACACTCAGCATTCGGAGGGACTGCTCTCGAGCCCTGTTCGTCTTGGACATACTCTCTGCCAGAGTGGATTGGCCTATAACTCTCGAAGGGATCTTCAATCCCGCGTTCGAGCTCTGCGTAATAACTCTCTTCTGCGAGTTCCGTTCAGGAGAACCAACTATGGTTGCCAGAGCGCTGTTACCGGACTCCAGCGAATTTTTAAAAGTGTGGCGACGGCCTTTGACTTCAACCGGACGCGGAATGCGATAAAAGCGAAAATGTTGGCAATTTTAAAATGTAATTAGTTTAAGCAACCACCATTGGCGCCAAGGGGCCTGTTGGTGAAGGTAATAAACATACACAGTGGTCCAGAATGTAAGTTTTGCAGAAATTCTTACTTTTTTTAACTAATTGCCTTAGCCTTATAACATATTCAGAAAAGTTGTTGTACTTAGCAAGACCCTTCTTTTCGTACCTGAACTTTTTAACGTTTTGAGATAGAACTTGACTGCCTTCAACGAAGTTGTAGAACCACACATTTTAAATAAATTTGCTGAAGACACACCAACTCTATCTTTAATACTATGCATTGCACGAGAAATCCAAATGTAAGCTGTAGGGTGGTTTTATTTATATAACTTTTGTAGTTTTTACTTTATACTAAAGTAATCTTTAGACAACTTGAAGATAATTTTAGGGAGCACAATTTGTTCATATACTCCAACTACAGAACTATTTTCGTTTCAAAGATATGAGGACTTTTACATAGAAAAATAGCTTTACCTTTAATTAATGTTTGGGAACCAAACAATAAATACTTTCTAGTATACATCACCAAAAATTGGAAAATTCAATTTTTTATATCTTACAATATTTCCTCCAAAAATTATTTATTTTTAGTAAAAAGTATATATAACTTTCTGACGAGAAAAGCCAAAGATTCAGCGCACTGAACTGAACTGTTCTTTTTCAAAATATCTAATAGTCTTTAAATACCTTAACGAAAAATCAAAACTGCTCATGCTATATAAATAAAACCATTTTTAAGAAGCACTCTAAACTTTTTATTTGTAAATTTCTTTTAAAATGAAGAGTACGCTCCACAGAGCTACAATGTCTTTGATAGTATTTTAAAATTGAATTTTCTCAATTTATCGATGGACTGAGGAACTCCATCTCGAACCATTAAAAACTTAACTTAAATATTTTAATAAAGTTGGAACCACCCTAATCATCATATAAAATAATAGAAAAATCATATAAAGTACAAATTGTGGTGTGGGAATGGAACAGTATCTGTTATATTGTCCTCCGTGAAAATAATTTAATTATATTATCAAGGGTTAATTGATGAAAAACCAAATTTTAAATATAAATATAAATTTTTAATAGAAATATAAGATACCCATAATATCAAAAATTGATTTTTTGAAATCAATTTTGTAAAATTAAAAAAAAATTAATCGCCATTTTTGCCCAATTATACCTCGATTTATGACCATATATGTGTTAAAAAAATATTATCTTTCGTTCGCCTCAATCGGTGGCATTGGGATTCCAAAAACGCCATAACTTTTCAACGACAATAGTTAAATATGTGGTACCGTGAAACAAGTTATTCGCTCCAAAACAAGTCGTAAAGTAGTCTGAAGATTACTTCAGTTTCAAATAAATACCGTCAAAGTTGTATAAATACAGCTATTTTTTTTCTAAAAAACACTAAGAAACACCCTACACCTTGATTTAAATTTCTTGTACAAAATTCCAAAATTTGCCGTTCTACAACTTTACTGGAAATAGTATGGCTCTATCTAGAATGATTGAAAAGTATTTTTTTTCTCTTGATAAAATAAGAACCACCCTAACTGCTGTTTTAGTAAGAAGAAGGCGAAATTCGAAAATTTTACCAAAGACATAATAAGGCAAAGTTGTATAGTTTTTGTAAAAACTTTGATTAAATGGGATATTCAAAATGTTAGGGCACGTACTATGTAAATTAGTATTTTCCCAAAATTGATCGAGCAGAGCCTGTGGCCTTCGACTGGCTCGGTTTATTCTAATTGGTTCGATTACCTTCATGGAGGGTTGGTGGAAATGTGTTGCTACTTATAAGTTACTTGATCAACCTGAACCTAGGTGGGGCACATACGTGCCCTATCAGTTATAGACTTTTTTGGCCTAGGAAGTGAGTCTGAAAGATAGCTAATTTTCGAGTGTTTACATCCTCAAGTCGGTGTGATTTACTATTTTGCTCAGATGAGCATACGGCTCGAGCAGATGTGGATGAATGGTCAATAGTCTAGGACTATCTTATACTCGGCTGGATGTACGCTGCTGCTTCAAGCTGTTGTGAACTCCTAATTCGACAGTTTTCACGATGCCACCCACGTTACGATTTGGCAACGCCAAACTGGTGTTGGAGAGTGTCAACTAAGCTTGTCTGTCGTATTCTTGATGGTCAAAACATGAGCGTTTTGGCTATGAATCGATCGGTTGATTATTAGAATAGGGAATTTGTGGTATACATTTTCTTCATCGCTTTAGTTGGTATGCTAATAGAACTACTTCGACGTTTCCAATGGCATTCGATTTCAAACCTCCTGAGGGAATTTTACGGGGTCGGGACTCAAATCCAGGTGCGCTGCGTACAAGGCAATTGTTTTACCAACCACACTACGCCCACCCCATATGGTATTAAATTAAATGGAGTGTTGAAAATACCAGTTTCGTGCAAGAAAAACACTTAAACTTTTACTTAAACTGAAACATAAACAATACGACCAGTTTATTACTGAAAGTGGAAAATCGCCTATATTTAATCTTTGAACTTTGTTTATTCAATTTGTCACATGGTTGGATGAATCATCGAACTATTTCCCAACCCCGTGTCGTGATGTACTACAGCCCATGAATATCGTGGGCAACGAACGTAACGCTGGCTTAGCCACCGATTGCAACACTGAATCCCTCCACATGCACACGTTGGCAGCGTCGCAGACAACGAACGACATCCACGCTCCAACAGCTGCCCGACCAGAGACAGACCCCGTCAGCTTAGATTCACCTATTAAAAATCTAAATACGGCAAAATAACGAGCTCCAACTTGTTCCCTTCGCTTCCCTCCCAAAACTTGTCGTCCACACCACTAACTGGAGAAGAGTGAAGATTTGCGGATCGGTTTCCAAACCGCTTCTTCGTGCCAGTCACGATCACGATGGTGGGACCCTTCCTCCTCCGGCTAGGTCCTGCACCCATCACTAAGCCAACGGAAAATGAAACTGAAATTGAAGATTCTATTACAGGCTGTCGATTTCGAAATGCCATCCTCACGTTGCGATGCTGCAACAGTAGCCAGGTAAATCGTGAGTCTCGAGGCATTCCTCGACACTAACGTCTGTTGCGTCCAATGTGGACAGGTAGTGCGAGTGGGAGATGGTAGTTACTTTCGATTTCATGCTAACTTATTAAAACCACAATCGGACAAAACACCTCGAGGGCGCTCCGAAATGGCCATGGTTCGCCCTGTGGGCTGTTGTTTATGTCCAGGCGCAAGCTTGCCAGAAGGCACCCAAACAAGTCCCCGACTCCATACCTAACCGAGTGGCCGATCGGTCTGGGTTGTACTTTCACTTTCGATTTCAAACCACGCGCTCGGGTCTATGTTGGGTCTGTGTGCAGTGAATCCATGTGGATTATTCAACGATTGGACGTGCTTGCTATGGTTCGCGCATCATCTTGGGGAACTGCAATGACGACGTATTTGTATCCAATTTGCGCGAAAATTATGGCCGACAGTTACCTGGGACCTGTTCCACTATGACGCTGCGCAAAAGTTGCCACATGGACAACAGTATTGATAGAGTTACCAGCTGAGCAAGGTATATTGAACAAGCATTGATTGGCAGTACGTATACGAAGTTGGTTGCTTTTATTTCGAGACTTGATTCGGACCTCTCACTGCCAACCCTATTTAAACACTTGGTTAACTGTAAATAACACCGATTAGGATGTTTATTGCCATTTACACTGCATCTGTCAGACAAAGTAAATATGTATGTGATGTTTGTGTGACTAATGCTGGATTTATGTGTGAGGGCAATTTCTTCGTAAATCAATCGATCGAATAAACGGGGGAATTATCCGCAAGCTAGTATGCGAACATCAGAGATGTCAGGAAAGCTACGGAACAAGAGTGAAAGGCACTCAACGGTACCTTAGCGGCTCTGGGCTGTATGCTTTCGAATGATTGATAGTCACGGCGGTTCACCCGATCGAGATCGCTTCGTTTGAACTGGAAATTGATCAACCAAGTACGCACATATTCGCAGACTAACGCTGTACGATATTGATTAATTTATTTGTTAGGGCGGAAGCTTTCCGGAACCGAAACATCACTTCAAAAGGATTGTTAACGTTTCAATAAAAAACCAAGCTGTGGTAGAGCCCTGAAACACTGCACGCGAAATAAGTTATTTGCAAGCTTTAGAATGTGCTATTTTGATTCTGGCATCATCTAATCAGAAAAGGGTTTTTTTTAATGAATTCGCATAGCACAACAATGCGCATATCCCTCGCATAATCTATAAGTTTGTATGAATGGTGTTGTTCAACATTCATTATCGTTGTGGGATCAGAGTCTACAGTGCAAAAACAGGTATAATTTTTTTTTACTAGGCAACCGATTTCTAGTATGGACCTATACGGAATTTTTTGGCATAAGACTTATTAACCTTATGCCAGTTTGTATATGGGTCCTTCCGCGAGAATGCAAAGACGAAATCGACCTATACGGATTTGAACCAATTTTGAAAGAATTTTTCGTCTAGGGACACATTATTGAAATCCAATTTTTTGAGTCAATTGAACCACCCCTCGGGCCATGGGAGATTGTTTTAACAGATTCCCAAAACCCTTAATTTTCTTTTGATTATATCTCCGGTTCCATTTACTCTAGTATCAAACCGTAAGATGTTTTTTGGAGGAAGTTTCAAGGAGTTAAAAAAATGCTAATTTTTATCGAAAGTGCTGCCAACTCAGCGATTTTTCAAGTTAAAAATTTAAATTCATTTTATTCGCAATACGTATATTTAAATTTTGAAATTTCCTCTGCCATCGTGTTCCTCAGACATGTTTACATAAAACACAGTTATAATCTTAATATAATTTGACCCATTGAGCGAGATACACAGTTTTGAAGGGAAAAACTCACCCTTTTCCATATAAAATTCCACTTCCAATATTAAGAAAATCTTAAATTGTCCTAAAAATCGACCTTGATCTGCGAGATAAATTATGTGTGGACTTAGTATACTAAAGTTGGATTTTTTGTCGTTTGTACATTGTGTCAAAATATATTAAGGTTATAAGTGCTATCTACTTAACCTTCCGGCAGTCGCGCTAGTGCACTGAGTGCACGCTGCTTTGAAAATCTAGCGAAATTGCCTTAGGACATCAGCGGGTGCTTGTTTTGTGAGCCATTTGCGCGACTTCCGGAGGGTTTACAGCACGTCCTATGGCAACATGACCGGAAACTCTAGTGATACGTATCTGATTTATGTAGCATATTTCCGGTCCGCGCGACCATTCAAAAACACACGCGAATATTCAAATAACCACACGGTTACAGAATCGAAAATATACACGTGAAGTTGCATACACCCTATCACATGCGACATACAAAGGCCGCGAGATCGGACACGTTAACATACGAACGCTCGAGCCCCTCACCATGATACACAAAGGCGAACATACAGTCGCGACCATCCAAGCACAATAACAATCCGATCAACGCGGTTTCAAGCGCAAACTTATATATGCGCTCATTCCCACGCGATCGTAAAGTCCCTACGCCCGCACATATCAACCGTACACCCAATATTACAATCAGAAACACGGCCCGCTGCTATTGACCTTAAGCAGAGTTTTAATGAGGGATATTTCCCGTCTCGTCTGCAATTCTAGTGATAGCGTTTAGGATTGTAGTCTGAAAAAAATATTGTGTTTTAACAGCACATAGAATGAATTATAAAAATATATTAAAAGGTGGTGAGAATTTTGTTAATGATTGCTACTTTTTCAGTTTGTGGTTGAACGTTTTGATATTTGATTATCTGTTTTGATTGCAGTAGATTCATTTTTCTAGGCAGCTTCCGTCTAAGGCTTTCTGTAGCAAAAAGCATTTTTCAATACGAAATCCAAACATGATAATTTGATTTTCATACGTACATAGCGTGGTCTGAGCATAAGCCACTAAGATAGGAAGTTAGCTGAAAACCTTTTTCAAGGATCACAGCAAAATTTCATCTGTTACATCACCCGTTTCTTCGTATTGTGACATGAATGTCACAGCAAGTTCGCTGTGACAATTCAAGTAGTTGGGTTTTTATTGTTTTATTGTTCGTATATACGAACATTTGGATTAAAAGGTACTTAAATACGATTTTCAATTTTTTATGGAGTATGGAATACCATCACGATCAGCACACGCTACCGTATCACGGATATTTTTTATGGAAATACACCGACTATGCGTGCTCATCTTACATTCGGTCCCAAGCCGAAGCGTATTCGCAACACGATAAGCAATTACTATGAATGCTTTCGTTACACTTTATTCGCTGAAACCCCGTGCTTAAAAAGTTGCCCTTTCCGTCATGTCTTACCCTCGTTGATGATGTCGATGATGCGACTGTCTTCATTAAGCGAAGGCATTCTTTGACTTACACTTTTTCAGGCGAATAGAAGATTATCGTATCTTCCTTTCAGGCGTTTAATATTCTCTAAAATCTCCGATCATGTAAACTAAATGTTCGAATTTATTCGAAATAGTTAAATTATGAGGCTCAAAATAAGAGTATACCATTGAGAGAAATGAGAATTGCAAGATTTTTTTTACAAGCAACTAAAATTATTTGGAATGAGCTCCAGCGTATTTCATTTTTCGAGTGCAAATTTAAATTTTACTTTAAAAAACACTCCCGAAAAAACGGCTCCGCATTTCAGGAAAAAAGTCCTGTGCGGGGCAAAACATCTTTGCTGTTTATTTTGCTATTCATTTTATAATTTTAATGATTTTTATCTATTGATATTATTAATTTTATTGAACTTGTTATTAATTTTATTCCCTACATTTTTTATCCATATTATTAATTTTTTGATAAGCGCTCATTTATAACTTTTACAAACTCGGAAAATAATTCAATCATCTCAAAAATTAAGACTTTTTCGTGGTATCCAAGGGGGATACCATGTTCGAAAAGATGAGTTAAGCGAAAGCAATTATGCTATAAAAATCCCCCAGAAGCAAGATTCGAATTCGCAACCCTTGGGACTCCGGCCCAATGCACAAACCCTATCCCTGGGATATGATGACATCCTAGAAAGAACACCAGATTCAGAGGCAGGGTACGGCCACTGTTGCCAATGCGATAATATATATGATAATATATGATCTTTCTAGGACGTCATCGTATTCCAAAGATAGGGTTTGTGCATTGAGCCGGAGTCCCAAGGATTGCGAGTTCGAATCTTGCCTCTGGGAGGAATTTTTTGTCATAATTACTTTCGCTTAACTCATCATTTCGATCTGTTTTCCCCATTGGATACCACCAAAAAGTCTTAAATAAGGTATTGTCACATACGTTAAAAACCAAACAATGAATTCTTTATTCGATATTAATGTTTTATTTGACTTTTTGAGGCATTCTTGTAAATGCTTACTATACAGATACAGGAAGAAACATGACGCTTCGACACTCCTTCTTAGAATTTTGCAAGTCAATGTGATTTCTATCTGACTCATCTTAGTATTCTGAGTCCCAAAGCGTATACGCAAACTCTTAGCACGTTACTATTAATTTATGTAAATTCAACGACACTGATTGCCTAATCGACCGGTTTCCTTTTACGACGATACACCACTGTGATGGCGTTTGTCGAAAGACAACCAAGCCGAAGACACATGGTACAGGTAGACATTCCAGCATCGTTTGCATATGAGCCATTTACAAAAACACTAGCGCTATCTAATGAATTATCCCGGTACTACTACTGCCTACCGCAGAATATACGAATGCTGAAATAGTGTCACCATATCCCGTGGATGGCGTGCCAGAATTAAAACCGTGCTTTTCGAAGCAATAAAGAATCTTTTCGAATAAGTGTTCTTTGAAGAGACATCCCCGAAACCAGAAACCACCGACCGCAACGTGGTGCCGCCGATTCTTAGACCAGCGACGCATCCACGGAAAGGCGGCTTTTGATAATTTTGATAAACAGCGCCAATCAAAGCACGCCTCACCAGCTCGCCTTGGATTATTGACGCGCACGGTTGGAGCACTGCCATTGCCACGCCCAACCGGACAATCGCCAACTCCACAGCTGGACGTGACTTTATGGTTTTCATCAATCGCCAAAAATAGCAAGGCGCTCATTAAAAGTCAAAAGTTTTATTGCACTTTGGCGAGTTCCAAACTGGGAAGTACTTTCTATTTCATAGTCACCACCCGCGCAATCATTTGCAGTCCATTTTGCTACAACAACCGCTCTACTGACTGCTGCTGCTGCTGCTGGACGCAAGCGGCAGGCTAGTAACGACATGTTGTTAATTGCATTCTATGTTAATTGGCTGTAGAAGCTTGTGAAAACAAAATCGAGAGCGAAATTCATTTCACACGCATTTATCAGTACTATAGTCGTCATCAGCCGCCGTCAGCCTGGAAAGCTGTAAAGTTTTGCAAAGTCTGTGTTCCAATGGCAATGGCTTATGGCACAATTCAATGCTAATGCGACTAATCTGCCCGGTAAGGTTTCCTCCTATCGCGGGGGATAGTGCAATTCTATGGTGTGTTTTCTCTTGTTGTTGTTGTTGTTAATCCAGTTCCGTCCCAGGGCTTTGACAGTTTTGGGGGGGCTGATAAAAACGAATGCGTATAAGTAATGGCGTGAACCGATCGTAAATTGCAGTTTTGAGTGACTAGCGGGGAAGGTCTGTTTTCCGTCCGGCTAGTGAACGGATGAAGCTGGAGAAATTTATGGCGGGCTTTCACTAAGACAATTTAATTATTTTATTCAAAATAGAAACACTCAGTAGTGATAATTTTTTTTATTGCGTACTATTGCTGGATTTGCATTGCAAAAGTGTATTTTTTCAACACTTTATAAGTTAGGATGATTTATTCTTGTGTTAATTCGTGTTTATTTTCACCTGCTTGCACCTGGTTTGAGAAAATAATTTAATTGTTTCAAGAATTCAAAGTTTCAAACTAGGCAAATTTTCGGTGCATATTCGGACCATTTTTAAAACCTTAAGAGCAAAAATCCTCCTTTTGCACTCACGCCAACGAGCCATGAATCATCTATTCTATCTTGATTCATCAACAACTTTTTTGTACGTCTATCACCCCATCCACTGACGTTTCAATTCCATCCGACGATCGAGGGTATGGAATAAATGTTTCCCCATAAATAATATAATTAATGAACGGGCATTTTTTGGCTTGTGACAATGTATGTATGATGAACGGGGAGTAGAAAAAAAGCACAGGAGTAGGAGGAAAGCTATTCAGTAGAGTGACGCTGCAGGTCTCGCTGGATTCACTGCACCAGCCCCCGACTAATTATGAGGCAGAGTCTTTTGTTGAGCAACACAGAATCCGAGCGCCGAATAAATGGACGATGATTGATGCAGGTTTCAGTCAAGGTTAAATATCACTAATCGTCCTACGTTTGAGCTTAAATTGAAAGTGTGCTGGTACAACAAAGAGCTATGAGTCAAAACTTTCCACAGGTTAGGACCGTATACATTTCAATAACATCGAACATCGTTCAAAACATATTTTACCAGAACCTATAAAGCTTTGATCCTGCTCATATTATTCTTACTATAGACGTTAATATTGCTACTACTACTACTAGTCCAAATTTTATTTTAATTCTTTAATATCAAATATTTCTGGGGCATCATGATCTTTTCTAGACGAGGATTTGTGAGGAATCATTTTTGCCGGCGTCGCAGAACGGTCCCTAATTCAAAGTATTTACTGACTTTCGGTGACATTTTCGTACCTAACAAAGTTTAATTGAACCTAATAACTAATCTAAATAGATTGTTATGTCAACCTTTCTCAAGGAAAAGTCCCATTTTAAAAAATCTTCTATTCGACAACAACATTTTGTTTTTTTTTTTGCTACCTTATTTAAGAAGTACTGCTAAAGGATGAGTCGGTAATTATTGCCTCACTTTAGATTGATTGGTAAATCGGCTATAGCTATCCAAATTATACCAGGTCAATTGGCCGAAAAGCCATTTGGCCGAATGGGCCATTTAGCGGAGTGCCGCTAGACCGAATGTCATTTGGTCGAAAGCGTCATTCGGCCGAGTGCAATTTGACCGTACGCCATACGGCCGCAAGCCACTTGGCCGAATTCCGTTTGGTCGAATGCCAGTGGACCGAATGCTAGTTTTCCAAAGGCAATTTGATCGAATGTCAAAATTTTATTATTTTTTGCGTTTTTTTAACATATACATTGTATTGTTTCACTGAATGTACTGCAACTGTAGGTTCAAAAGTGTGTCTATATCGGATGGAAGAAAAATACAATAATGTCAGTTCGAATAACTGATATTAGCACGATCGATAATATCATTTTGACAATAAAAATACAACAATCCTAGCACAGTAACACTCTTATGGCAATATATTGTATTTAATAGGCAGTCATATAGGCTATAAAGAACAGTTCATGTTGTAAAAAAGGACGATAAAATTAAAAACAAATTACAAAATGTACTGTTTAATTGGATATAATAGATAATGATTATTTAGGCAAGATTTGCTCACAAAAACAAGTAAGACAGATAACTGGGACTATACTCTTTCATTTGGGTACTAGTAGGCCTTCCTGCACGAAAAAACAACTATTTTTTGCGTAGTGCCAGGTGTTTTTGTTCGCAAACCAAAAAACGGTTTCGGATTCCACATTCTGATCAGCAAACCAGAGCTTCTGTGCTTGTCTTCTGAGACATCACTCGGAACATGCCAGTTGCTTAATTCATGCAAGGCGTATGACTTTTTTGGATCTTCTTTGGATTGAGCGTCTAACTAGTGCTAATTTTGGTGTTAGTTTAGATTTATCATCTAATTAGCACCCAGATGGTGTTATTTGGGGGTGGTCGTAGCGTAGTTGGTAAATCGATTGCCTTGTATGCCGCGCACCTGGGTTCGAGTCCCGACCCCGCACATAGGGTTAGAAATTTTTCATAAAAGATTTTCCTAACCCGAAGAGGCGAATGACCTTAAGGTTAAAACCTCTATAATCGAAATAAAAAAGGTGTTATTTACTGATGAGGAGAATCCGAAACGCTAAAAACTATTTTTAAGCTAGGTATAGTGTTTTTATTTTTGCATATTTTGCATATTAAAACAAGAAAACTTACTCCACAAAAAGTTTGGTCACCGAGTCGCTTGTCGATATTTTTGCATAGAAAAATAAGAAAATGTTATTGAAATGATACATTATAATGTACAAAAGTTTTTATCAATGAGCTTAAGCCTAAATTTTTGAAACAAATTCGCAAAAAAGTGCTTCTTTTACGCTGAAACACTTACTAACCGCAAAAATAATCTAAAAGGTCTTCCAAATATTTTCTAAGACTTCTGAATTCAAATTGACTGTTTTAGCAAAAAATTGCGAAAATCGCGCATTTATTTCTATGGCCGCTTACAGAGTACTGACCGTAGGGTGCGAGATACCAGAAACCTGTTTGTACAATATCAAATGGAGCCTGTCGGAGTAAAAGCAGGCAATCGGTGCAGATACGATCGGCATCTTCCCTTTGGTTTGCAGCAAGCAGGTTTCTCGCATCTCACAATGTCAGTACCAGTCCCAGCTCAGCTTCTCGCCGCCACTTTGTAAGCACCTTAAGTCTTTTGCATTCACAAAAAACCGCGTTAATTGGAAACTCCGCGTAAAAAAATTGAGCATACCTCATTGCTTTTGCACTTTAGTGACATTTCCTAGGTGGCCCACAACCGGGAACAATTTTTTGGTTTCAAACTAAATCAATAATTTTTCTTTGGTGGAAAGTTATGTATTTGTCAGACCTTTCGAATGGTATACAGAAGACGAACGATCGAAACAAAGTTTTTGGATAAAAATCAAAAAGCGGCCCACAACCGGGGACACACCCCAATACCTACCGAGGCGAAATGTTTTACAATGTCGTTTTAATCGCGTGTCATACTTTTTTGACCTTAATTCTTTTTCGGATGATACTGAGGAACCGATTCTTCAGTTATTAGTAATTAGCTTAGGTTTTCCCAAGATTGCGGTTAATTTGGAACAATTTTGTTGAAGACATCTATATTTTTATATTTATTCGGGATAGATATGTTGATTCCAGAATCCTTAAAGAAATCCGAAGACACTCTAAAATAAGTGGAATCAAAAATTTGGTTCAAAACCATAGCTGCGGATCCCTTGCCAAATCATAAACTTCTGCCAAACACAAACTTTAATTTTAGTGAAAGTTTTAATGTAACGCACTAATTTATTTGGACGGCGGATGACCCTTAGAGGTTGAAACTGTACTAAAAAACAACAATACTTTACATACGTTGAGCAATTAGTTTTAATTTTACGCTAGCTTTGAGAGAGAGAGAGAGAGAGAGAGAGAGAGAGAGAGAGAGAGAGAGAGAGAGAGAGAGAGAGAGAGAGAGAGAGAGAGAGAGAGATTAGAGGACTCGGAGACTACCGCGACAAACTTTAACAGGGCCTAAAATTGTTTTAGATCATTTTAATCTTTGAAATATTAATATTTGGTATAATTAATTATAATTCCATAGCAAGTTAGTAGGAAGAACATACAAACAAACTTTTTCTATAGAAACTGACACCCAATAAGTTTTCGTTCAATAGTACTGGCTCCATACGGGGATCTTAACAAGCCAGTAAGCAATCAAACAAGCGATTTCCATTATGTGCGGTTTTATTTGTGGTAACGAGACTGTCCTAATACAGTCTGTAGACAACTAGTTCCAGACAGACTGGATACTCGTGTACACCAAACCCGGCACGGCATCGCCATCTGGTGTAAGCTTGATTTCTCTCCGGTACGCCGTGGAAGATTCCGCGCATCGCCATATTCCATGGGTAGAGAGAGAGGAAGGTGCGTGTACAATTCACACAGATCCCCACGCGAGAAAGTGAGAGTGAAAGTCGTTACGCCGATCCGTTGCCCAAAGATGGGTGTTTTGTGATGGGGTTGAATCGGGCGGTTGGTTGTGCGGCTGGATATATAGATTCAATGAACTCGCTGCTATGCACTTGGCATACACGCGACATGATTGCGTGGACCGATTTTCGCTTTCAATATTCGAGCTCAGTGCTGTGTTCGGATCGCAGGAAGGCCAAAGTGGTGTAGAAAAGACGGTGGAAAAAACAACATTCCGCACGTCGCCCAGTGTTCTTGGTCAGTACTTCGCAAACAGAATCGGGTTCCATGCGGTATCGCACACAAGAATCGACTGTGCACAGTAAGCGCAACCAAGTTAATAGATGCATCAATTTGCAAATTAAAGTTGTTTGCTGCCACCCTACGCAAACCACCCCTCTCCTCCCTTCCTTAAACAAGGCGGCGAGGCACAGGTTTGTTGCTTTATGCAAAAGAAAGAATTATTATGGCGATATGACGCGAGCTTGGGCTAACTGCGGCACTCGTAGCGTAATAGTAGCAATAACCACCCAAACCACCGCAGCAGTAACTAGTCAACTAGTCAGGTTGTCGAGGTAGGGGCAAACCCCCAGATGGTTGGTGTGGGACAGGGAAATATTCGTATTCTAATTAGTAGCAATTTGAATGAAGAACGCTGTCCATTAGAGGTGATAAAGGGCCGGTGGGAAAAGCAACTATATCGGAAGGTTGAGCGTGAGAAGGTTTCTCGCCGGAACAAGGACAACTGCGCGCAATATCCAATGGTGAATGGTGTGGACGACATAGACACAGCAGCTGTTTTTTTGTCGGTGACTAATTTGTGATTACAGGAGATGACGGCACATCGAAAGAGGAACATTTTTAGCAACAGCGCAAAAAATTGGTAATGAGCGAGATTAAAAGCTCTTTGTTGCACTCCCCTTGAGTCTCATTAGATATTTTGCGTTTCAGACAGAGCCGCTGATCAAAATGCTCTCACGCTGCAAAATTTGCATGTGTATAAATAATCCTCTGTACCAACAAGTTGCCAAATTTTCCGTGAGAAGCGCCAAAACATTAAACAAACAATAACTTCACTTAACGTAAAAAGGGTCCCGACAACAATAATTGCTAATAGGTTTCCGGTTTCGGATTATTCGTTCAGTTTACAATCCCCAATACACGCCAAACTATGAAAATCTTCGAGAGTGCCTTCGGGGAAAAGTTCCTACCAGCGGAAGATGCTGGATGTGTGTGATATTTCACGCTTATTACATTCATGGCAAGTAATCACCACGATCAGTGTGCCGTGATTTCCTGAAACCACGTCACCTCACCCGGCAATTCACAAAGGAGGACACACGAAACGATGCCGAGCAGAGTACGGAAGGATTATATTTTTTCTGAGCTGCATTGTTGGTGCACCCCGCGTCGAGCACTGCCGCGAGATTGGTCCCGTGAAGATGCGGAAGAAGCGTCGATGCGCGAAAATCTGGTTTTGAGTCACATCAATTAAATCGGCAATTGTTGCTCGAATGTAGTACGGCTTCTTCATTCGGCGTCTTGTAGGAAGTATGTGTTGTCTGTGTGTCGACCGCGATATGCTCTGTTTTTGTTGAATTCTCAATATACGTAGAGTTGTCGCAGCAGAAAATCGGTCCGACGGGTAACCAGTTAATATATTATCGTTCAACTACCGAGGTTCGGTTTCACTGAGTGACTAAGTAGCTGATGATTGTGGGGCAGAGCCAACTGTAGTGCTCGGTAAAACTGGAAAAAACTTAAATTAGTTATGGTATTTGCGTTTATAAATCGTCTCATCAGAATCCGACACTAACTTAGCGACAGGACTAAGCTAGCGCCGGACTGACGCTAGCCCCAAAAAACTATTTGTGTGTCTGTGCAAATCCCTAGTCCTACGTGATATCCCACAAGAAAGGTAATTTTGATTAAGCTTTTCAAAAATTTGGTTTGGCTTAGCAAGCTAATGAAATATGCACTTTCCTGTATTTTCTCCTTAGTGGAGAAACATATAGGTAAAAATTGGTCGCTATTAAGTCAGATCGAACTAAGCCGCAAAATCTTAAAAAAGGAGATAGGGGAGAGGTAACAGTGGATCAGCAGGAACTATGAAACATTCGCAGTAAAATCATAATGCATGATCAGAATCGTCTCATTCTCTCATATTTCACAATTTCTAATTCTTTACACGTGTTGCTATATTTTGGAAGAGATCTGATAACTGTATCTCTTTTAATGGATATTTGTTTGTTTTGTGATAGCCAGAGTAAATTTGCAATGAAAAACATTATTCCATCTTTATGAGTTACCATTCATTGAATAAATGTTTAGTATATTGCTATTTATAGAAAATTTTATGCTCAACATATGCCGCGAACAAAGTTTTTTTGGTAACTTCTCATGGTTCTGTGTAATTTCACAATTTTCATGAATAGACCCATTGGGTAACTGTGGAACGAAGGCGTATGGGGAACAGTGATTATTTTTTATTTTTGTGGTCTGTCTCAAAATGTGAATGCGTTCCGATTTTCAACAGTAAATACTACTCATATAGTGCAAAATTAGTAAATTTGGGCAAGTTTTGTAGAAATTGTCTCTTATTTCAGGATTGCAGCTGATATGCATATATGGTGGTTCAATGTTACGCGATGTTATAGTGGATTCTTTCGTAAACAAACGATTTTCGCCTCAATATAACTTAAATTCAAAGCGTTAGGATCATTATTCGTCAAAACAAAAGAATAAAATTTATAAGTAGAATATTTCACTATAGACGACATCGTGTTTCATAGTTCCTACCCATGGGGCACACTGATACATTTTACCACCGACTGTTTATTATCCAAAAAATGTTATTTCCCGTGAATTTTACCAGCTGGAAAAAATATATGTATTAGTTAACAACAGAGTGGCACTATGTATCACTTTTGGTTACACACATAACAAGTATTATCATCAAAATTAAATTGTAGAAAAAATGTGTTTCATTGTTACCCTCTCTCCCCTAATGATAGCACTGGATAAAGGATTTCTTCAGCCACATCCTACTTTTGCCAGATTTGAAATGTGTTATAATAAACAATAATGGAAAAAAATTATGTACGAATTATAACGTAAAGAAACGTTAGTTTTTTGGCGCTAGCGTCAATCAACCGCTAGCTTAGTCCTGTCACTAAGTTAGTGCCGGATACTGATGAGACGAAGTCGAAACGCAAAGTTCATAACTAATTCAGTTTTAGGGTTGCTCTTCAACCGCAAAGAGGATTTTGAACAATTTTCTCCACTAAAGAGAAATATAGCATAGTGGGATAAACGTGTTCCAATTCTTATCTACTGTAAGATTCTGTGAATCAAAAAAACTTATCTGTTGATTATGGTTACTTTAACTTGCTACTGTAGAGATGTCAGCTCGATTTGCATCGACCGGCGGATGCGTGTTCCCTTACAATGCCATCAAATTAAAGAACTTTTGAAATTACATATAACGAAATGTGAGCGGTTCAGAATGTAAGAAAATGGAGACTGTTTAATTATATGCATTAAAATAAGATCCGAAAAAATTAGATGCATAGCCGAGATAATTACAACAATGGATATTCAAGAGAAAATATTTAGGGGCTATGACAAACCCTAATGGAACTAAAAATGCGAGGTATTCTTGGCGTTTACAAGGTGTAGAAGATGCTACATCGAAATGAGTAGAAAAATATTGGAAGAATGTCCGCACAAAGAGAATTTCGAAATTTGCTTTAAGTCTTCTGATCTGGCAGGCGATTTGTAGATGCGGAGAAACACTTCATCTTCTACTTTCTGGATCCAGCGTTTTGCAACTATTACCAGTTTTTTGGCATCACGCGAATTTGCTCAATTTTATGATTTTTTTGGTTTACTACTACATAAGACTAGCCCTGGTCTGGTGGTTCAGAGGGTTAGGCGATGACCTCATAAATCACTCGTCATATGTTAGAGCTCCAGCCTGGAAGGATTATTATCGATCAGTAGGATCATAGCACTAACCCAGGAATTGTCCTGTACATTAGGAGTAGGCTGCGAGGTCTGCCGAAACAGTTCTACAATAGTGACAATTGAGAACAACTAGTTA